>NC_082713.1:52476863-52646599 GCF_030144855.1 Hypanus sabinus
ACTTACCTCTCTTTCCCTGTTCCAGTACAGGATCTCAGACTTGAAACACTGAATTTCTTTTATTTTTCAACAAATAATACCTGATCTGCTGAGCATTTCCTCCTTTTTAAATTTGTATTTGTGATTAAATACAGGCTTTTAGAGTTTTGGTGAATTCCTTTGTGCAGTTTTGTCTACACCTATTTCTCATTCTGGATTTTTGAAGATGAATCAGCCATAGTTCATTTGGTACACTTCCCTTTCAGAAGGTTCCAGAATTTTCTTTCACTCTGCAGTCTGCAAGATGAACCCAGTACCAAAGCTGCTGATCAAGTGTAGTACTAAGGGTGAACTACCATCTGAAGTTCTGACTTTTAATAGATATTAAACCATCTGTTATCTCAAATAGTTATAACAATTTTCAGGGCACAATTATGATCAATAGCAGTTATCCTCATAGTGCCCTGGCTAAAAAAGTCACTGACTAAATAAATCAATAATAAATATTTCTCGGTCATTATTTTGCAGGAGTTTGAATAAATTGGTGTCTTTGTTTTTTGAACTATGTTGAGGTCTCTTGTATCATTCTGTCATGTTTTGCTTTACAAGTTTCTCCACTGAATGAATCAATGAAGATAGAATGCTAACTGCACAGCTTTCTAAAACCCCCTTTACACCTTTGAATTGACTGTGTTGACTTCTTATTTATCATGGAGATCAGTATACATATTTATTTTGCTCCTTACGTAATTTAATTGTTACTGTAGTATTGCAAAGCAATACACCCATAAGAACATTACACACTTTTTGCAAAATGCAAACAAATGTCAACATGCTTACAACACCTTTTAACACTTTAAAAAGTTTTCTTCAACAGTTTACAAAGCAATTCACTCAATTTCTTGGTTGTATTATATTACAGTGGAGTCCAGTTAATTAGGAGACTTTGGGACCAGTGCATTATGGCACAATTGTGCGGCTGCCCAAATTAGCCAAAATTTCATGGAAATAGCTAAAAAGGTATAACAAAGACAAACTACCATTTAACTGAGTATCAAATTACGTATTTAAATGAAATATGGAACAAATTAGAACAATGTCAATACTACTACAGTACTATAAAACTGTGTATTAGTTCCTAATAGCTATGGACAGAAGATACTGGGTTCTTTTGATTGACTGTAAATGTACAACATCAATGCAGGCACCTAGTGCAGATAGTGGACTACCTTCAAATACTACTTTCAGCATTGCATCCTCCAAAACATTCAAGGGGATTGTCGATGGCCATCTGCCTGTGGTCATCAAACTTTACAACTCCTCCCTCAGAGTGTCAGACACCCTGAGCTGATAGTCTGGTCCTGGACTTATTTCCACTTGGCATGATTCACTTATTATTATTTAATTATTTATGGTTTTATATTGCTATATTTCTTCACTATTCTTGGTTGGTGCGACTGTAACGAAACCTAATTTCCCTCAGGATCAATAAAGTATGTCTGTCCGTCTGTCTAATACCTTCAAACTCTTTTTGTTTCCTAACTTGTTGAAGTAGTGAAATTGAAACCGTTTCTTTTACACTTCTGGTCGCTTCTGGCATCTGCAGTGCTGAATGCTTAAAACCAGTGAGAAAAGCAGTTCTGATTGCCTCTCTGTTTATTATTTGCCAACTATCAGTGACAAAAATCACTGCTTTTTCAACACAAGTATGTAAATTATGCTATTTAAAAAATGTTTGCTCTAAGCATGGTGTGGTGTCTAATGGCCACACCAGTACTCTCAACTGGTGCTAGTTGGAAAACGTTCGGCAGCAGTCTCCTGTCCCATTTAAGCATAGAGTCCCAAGTAAACAAAAGGATCCCGGCTACTTTCTTGAATTCGTTTTGTTCTTTAAGAGTCCTCCCAAATAAGTGGTTGCCCCAATTAACCGATGACCAATTAACTGGAATCCACTGTGGTTCAGAATATATGAACAAAAGAAAACAAAGCAGGATAGATAATTAAGTCACACACACCAGGCTCACCACTCAGAGAGATTATGGCTGATCATTTATCTCAGCTTCACTTTCCTGACTAACTCTAAATGTCTTGATAGATCTACTATTTATGTCTATTGATCTAAGCATCGGGTAGCTTAGCAGTTTTCAATGAGCAATATATATAAGATTAAAAAATCATGTCATTGGATGTTTTCTGTAGTCTCCATACATCCTGAATAAGCAAAACATGATGTAGATAGAATTCAACTGTGCACCAGATAAAAATGAGCACTGCACCAGAAAATTTCTAGTCTGTTGATTTATTTCCCATTATGAATATTTAGTGTTTGGTGCAATGTTTATTGTTTATTTATAAATTCCTCTATTCTGCCTCTCTTCTTTTCTCCATATGTTACTATATTTTTAACTGAACCCTCCATACAGAAAATTAGCTGGATCACATCTATTGCTTATTTTGAACACTACGCATATCTTACTTTCTAGTTATACTGCTAGCTAGTTCCACCTCCTTCATAGCTTCAGATGTATACTGCCTGCAATTATCTCCAAAGGTAATGGAAATGACAGATTTTGATGCCTTGTTTAGTAAGTGGCTTAATTTCTTGCTGTGACTTTGATGATAAATTGGTATAAATCTGTGAGCAGTGGCACGGTTTATTCAGCTTTCACTGATTTCCACCAAAGTTCAGCACCTGTTCTGTGGAAATTCTTCCAAGAGTTTAAAGTTTCAGTTTGCTTCTTACGAGTGTGGAATAACCAATTGTTTTCACTTTGTCAGTGCTTATTAACAAATCAGGCTCAGTAATTTATAAGACAAAGCACCCAAGCTCTTAGCTGCATGATAATGGAATGAGTTTCACCTCAAATTTTAAGCAGTCAGGTAATGACTAAAGCAGGCCTTAACCTGAAGTCTAAATTTAGTCTATTTGGTTTAAGGCATATTCTGCTAAAGTTGCCTAGATGTCTGATAAAAACACGGATTGCCATTTATAAAGTGTGCAGGTGTTCATTAGAGAAAATTAGCTGATTAGGGCTTATGTAGGTCATTAACACTTTCTCCAAACAGTGGACAAATTATGCATAAATCCAACATTGATGTTGCTGGATGAGATATCCATTCATAGATATTGTTGCAGGAGTGATAAAAACAACCTTGAAACACAACATTTGAGTGACATTTATTTGAGAACGTTTTGAAGAGATGTCTAAAAACAGAAAAGTTGCATTGTATTTAATCTTGTAGGCATCTTCAAGAGAATTTAACTGCTAGGTAAAGCTATCTTGCTGAGGGATTCCATGGTCCGGATGAGGAATAGGACATAAGATGATCTTTCTCATCAGGAGCTCAAGGCTGCACCAGGGAACCCTCTCTAATAGCCATCCTACAACAGGTTGGCATGTGCTAGTTAAAGCATTTCACGTTATCTGTAGAAGCAGATGCAAGGAACCCAATGAGTATTGAATATTAAACATACAGTGAGGTTTTTTTGGTATTTTCATCCAAAATACAATGATAATAATCAAAATTGGACAGCAGATTTGGCTCTTAAACTTGATTTGTAAAACAGGCCCATCCCACCAACATTGTACATAGTCAATGTCTGCTTCTTATTTTATCTAGAAACTTTTAGAAATTTTCCTGTGGAGAGTGCTGAATATTCCAGAATCACAATCAGAATCATTATCACTGGCATATGTTGTGAAATTTGACCATAAGAAATAGAAGCAGAATTAGGCCATTCAGCCCATTAAGGTTACCCTGCCATAGAATCATGACCGATTTATTTTCCCTCTGAAACACATACTTCTGCTCCTACTAATCAAGAACTTATCAACCTCCATTATAAATATACTTAAGCTCCACAGCCATCTGTGACAATGAATTCCAAAGATTCACCACCTTTTGCCTGAAGAAATTCTTTCTAATCTCTGTTCTAAATGGAGAGCCTTCTATTTTCTGGTTCTAGAATCTCCCATTATTGAAAACATCCTTTCCATATCCACTTTGTTCAGGCCTTTCCATATTAGGCAGATTGCAAAGAGATCCACTCTCACTCTTTTAAACACCAGTGGGTACAGGCCCATCAAATACTCCTTGTGCATTTGTACGTTCATTCCATAAGACCATAAGACTATAAGATATAGAGGCACAATTAGGCCATTTGATCCATTGAGTCTGCTCCACCATTTCGTCATGGCTGATCCAATTTTCCTCTCAGACCCAATTTCTTACCTTCTCCCCATATCCCTTTATGCACCGACCAATGAAGAATTTATCAACCTCTGCCTTAAATATACATAGTTCTCTGTGTTTCGTCACCTTGTCATGGTGGAGAAGCTTGTGTGGTCCTGAGATCCTGAGAGTGATGCTGTCTGGAGCTATGCTCCTGGTAGGGTCACCCATGGCGGTAAGGACAAAGAACAATCCAACCAAGACCTCAATGGTAGAACAGGCAGACGAAGTTACTTCGAACTCAATGGATGTGAAGGCGGATGAAGGCCGCAACAAATCCATCAGCTCCAATTGTCGTAGTTTCCATGACATTGGAATCAGTTGGTTGATTTGTGAAGTATTGTGTGCTTTTTGGAGTGCACCATCAAGTACACGTTTAACAAATACACGCACAGGCATCTTCGCTCTGTGATAGATCAATGGAATGAAGACCATCATCCTCGACCTCGATGGATAGCCATAACGACGACAAAATATACATAAAGACTTGGCCTGCACAATGTGTGTGGCAAAAAATTCCACACGTTCATCAGTCTCTGGCTAAAGAAATTCCTCCTTATCTCTGTTCTAAAAGGACACTCCTCTATTCTGAGGCTGAATCCTCTGGTCTTAGACTCTCCCACCATAGGAAACTTTCCTCACATCTACTCTATCCAGACTTTTCACCATTAGATAGATTTCAATGATGCCACTCCTTATTCTTCTGAATTCTAGTAAATACAGGCCCATAGCCATTAAATATTCTTCATATGATAAATCATTCAATCCAGGAGTCATTTTCGTGAATCTTCCTTGAACCCTCTCCAGTTTCAGCACATTCTTTCTACGGTAAGGGGCCTAAAACAGCTCACAATACTGCAAGCGAGGCCAGACCGGTGCTTTATAAAGTTTCAACATTACATTCTTGCTTTTATATTCTAGTACTTTTGAAATGAATGCTAACATTGCATTTGCCTTTCTTACCCCAGACTCCATCTGCAAGTTAACCTTTAAGGAATCCTGCACAAGGACTCCTAAATCCCTTTGCACCTCAGTTTTTTGTACTTTCTCTCCATTTTGAAATAGTCAAACCTTTCATTTCTTCTACCAAACTGCATGACCAAATGCTTCCATCTGCCATTTCTTTGCCCATTCTCCTAAACTGTCTGTTCTTCTGTAGCCTCCCTACTTCTTCAAAACTAATTGCCCCACCACCTGTCCCATATCATCTGCAAACTTTGCTACGAAGGTTTTAATTCCTTCATTCAAATCATTGACATATCACATAAAAAGAAAGAGTACCAACACAGTCCCCTGCAGAAAACCACTAGTCATTGGCAGCCATCCAAAAAAAAGATCCCTTCCTCCTGCCAATCAGTCACTGATTTATCCATGCTAGAATCTCTCCTGTAATACCGTGGGCTCATAACTTGTTAAGCTGCCTAATGTGTGGCACCTTGTCAAAGACCTTCTGAAAATCCAAATAAACACCATCAACTGATTCTCCTTTGTCTATCCTGTTTGTAATTTCTTCAAAGAATTCCAACAGATTTGTTGGGCAAGGTTTTCCCTTGAGGAGACTGTATTGACTGTGGCCTATTTTATCATGTGCCTCCAAGTACCCCAAGACCTTATATTTAATGATCAGCTCCAATATCCTTCCAACTATTGAGGTCAGACTAACTGGCCTATAGTTTCTCTGCTTCTGCCTCTCTCCCTTCTTGAAGAGTGGAGTGACATTTGCAATGTTCCATTCTTCCAGAACCATTCCAGAATCTAGTGATCCTTGAAGGATCATTACTAATGCCTCCATAATTTCTTCAGCCACCGCTTTCAGAACTCTGGGATGTACGCCATCTGGTCCAAGTGACTTATCTACCTTCAGACCTTTCAGTTTCCCAAGAATCTTCTCTCTAGTTATGATAACTTCACACACTTCATGACCGCTGACACCTGGACCTTCCACCATACTTCTAGTGGTTTCCACAGTGAAGGCTGATGCAAAATACTAATTCAGTCCATCCGCCATTTCATTGTTTCCCATTACCACCTCTCCAACATCGTTTTCCAGTGGTCTGATATCCACTCTTGCCTCTCTATTACTCTTTATATTTCTGACAAAACTTTTGTTATCCTCTTTAATATTATTGGCTGGCTTACTTCTTTTTCCACCTTTACCTTCTTAGTTACTTTTTAGTTGCCTTCTGTTTGTATTTGAAAGCTTCCTGACCCTCTAACTTCCCATAATTTTTGCTCTATTATATGCCCTCTCTTTGGCTTTTATGGTGAACTTCTCTTGTTAGCCATGGTTATGTCATCCTTCCTTTAGAATACCTCTTCCACTTTGTGATGTATGTATCCTGTGCCTTCTGAATTGTTTCCAGAAATTCCAGCCATTGCTGCTCTGCCATCATCCCTGCCAGTGTTCTTTACCAATCATTCTGGTCAGGTCCTCTCTCATGCCTCTTGAATTCCCTTTAATCCACTGTAATACTGATCATCTGACTTCAGCTTCTCCGTCTCAAATTTCAGCATGAATTTTATCATATTATGATCACTTTCCTCCAAGGGTTCTTTTACCTTTTCTCTAATCAATTCTGGTCCATTGTACACCTCTAGTGGGTTCAACCGTGAGCTGCTCTAAAAAGCCATCTCATAGGCAAAATCCCCTCCTGTAATTCAGCACCAACCTGATTTTCTCAATCTATCTGCATATTGAAATCCTCCATGAACATTGCAACATTGCCCTTTTAGCAAGCATTTCTATTTCCTGCTGTAATTTGTAGGCCACATCCTTAATACTGTTTGGGATCTGTATAGAACTCTCATCAGTGTCTTTTCACTCTTGCAGCCCCTTAGCTCTATCCACAATGATTCAATGCCTTCCCACCCTATGTCACATCCTTCTAATCATCTGATTTCATTTTTTACCAACAGAGCAACTATACCCCCTCTGCCTTCCTGCCTGTCCTTTCGGTACAGTGGGTATCCTTGGACATAAAGCACCAGCTATAATCTTTCAGCCATGATTCAGTGATGCCTACAACATCATACCTGTTAATCTGCAACTGTGATGCACGTTCATCTACTTTATTCCATTCAGATACAACACTTCAGTCCATTATTCACCCTTTTTGACTTTGCCTGTTTTTTATGTTGCAACTCATCCTGTTGTTTGCAATTTTGCCCTGTCAGCAACCTCTCCTCACTACACTTTGTCTCTGCTTGTAAACCAGCTAGCTCATCTTCAGCACTATTATCCCCTTTCCTACAATACTTCTTGCATTGCTGTATATGCAGCTCAGGACACGAGTTACACCATACTCAACCTTTGATTCCTAACTTTGTGTGAGGTCTTAACATCTGCCTCAACGACCTCTTCACTAACTGTTTCTTGTAAATGTCCACTGGACCCACTCCAATGCCAACATATCCTTCCTTGGATATTGGGCCTAAAACTGCTCATGATACTCCTAATTTGGTCTGACCAACACCTTAGAAAGTCGCATCATTATGTCAATTGCCCATCCTCCTAATCTGCCTGTCCTTCTGCAGACTCCCTGCAACATCTCTAGTGGGCTCGATACAACAGACAAGATACAACATCTCTAGTTGGCTCAACCATGAGCTGCTCTAAAAAGCCATCTCAAAGGCACTCTAGAAATTCTCCTCCTGTAATTCAGCATCATGTCCTTGATTTCATCTTCTAGTTCTCTCAAAATTAATGTTCACATTACATTTGCCTTCCTTACTGCCTGCCAGTTAACCTTTCAGGAATCCTGCTCTAGAATTTCCAAGTCTCTTTGTGCCTCTGAGTTTTGAATTTAGTCCCAGTTTAGAAAAATTGTAAGCCTTCGTTCCTTCTACCAAAGTACATGACCATAAACTTCTCTGCACTGTCACTTTATTGCCCCTTTTCCTAAATCGGCTCAGTCCTTCTGCAAACACCCTGCTTCCTTAACACTACCTGTCGCACCACATCCACCATCACTTCAGCACCGAAGCCAATCCTCTTCAGAGAGAGGAAACAACATTTGTACAGATAATTTGGGAGTTTGTCTTCTCCTTTCCAAGGTGGCTGGGTTTCTATCGAGGTCCCGATCTGCAAGTGGTACTCAAACTGAAGTTATTATATGGCAGATGAGCTCCTGTTGCTGAAGCTCACTGGTTGACCGTTTTCCAACGTTCTCCAGGCGCAGCTTGGATGATGGTGCCTCATGGACACAACCCTTTGAAGATCGATTCCAGGCTGGTTTTGCTGACAGAGGCATCATAGGGGATAGAACATGAGGATTTTGCTGCAGTGGATGTAAGGAGCGAGGCCTCTGTAATTGAATGGTTGCACTCTCTCTCTCTCTCTTTCTCTTGATGGTGGGAGAGTTTGCTGCTGATTCTCAAGTTAGAGAATCTTGGAATAAAAAGTGACGCAGCAAAATGTCAGACTCCCCTTTCACTGTAAAAATGGGTGATATCTGCCTGTCCCTTGTTAGTGAGAGGCAGAGAGCCTGTGGCATTTCAAATTGTCAAGTGAACGATAGTTTTTGTGACTGCAGATTGATGTTGAACATCTCTGGGTGCGTTGCGGTTGCTTGGTGAGTGGTGGGCACTGATAGTTTTTGCTGAAATGGGGAGGTGTTGTTGCATTGATGCTTGCTACTGCTTGCACGGGGGGAGGGGAGAGCGTGGCTTTGGGGTCCTAACAATTTTATGTCATTCATTCATTTGGGGTTCTTCTGTTTTTGATGGATGTCTGTGAAGATGAGTATTTCAGGTTCTACACTGTATACATTCTCTGATAATTAGTGGAACCATTTGAGCCATTTGTATACATACCTATTGATTAAAATCTGGATTGTGCCTTTTACTTGAAAGATAAACTCAATCCTTAGGAAGATTAATTTCTTCATCTCTTTACCTTTCCTAGATATCAGTTTACTTCCACACAGAGTTTTCAATGAGATAATACATTATATTTTGTACAAGTTATGTGGATGACATTGCAAAATACTAAAAAGTACACATGTGGGGCTTTAGCTGTGATTGACATGATACTTTTGCAAATCAAAGATACGGCAGATAAAATGTGATGACTTTGTGCTGGACAAGTTCAAATTCAAAGTAAATTTATTATCAAAGTATTCAAACGTTACTTTATACTATCTTGAGATTCATTTTCTTGAAGGCATTTACAAGAACAAAAGAACTACAGTAGAATTTTATGAAAGAATATACATAAATAGACAACTACTGACATACACTAATGTGCAAAAGGCTACAAACAGTGCAAATGAAAACAGTCCTTACGAAGAGTATTGGCCGAAACCTTGGCTATCTACTCATTTCCATTGATGCTGTCTCCGGCTTTTTCCTCCTGTAGTTAATAATCATCTCTTTGGTTTTGCTGACATTGAAAGAAGTAGTTAGCATGGCATCACTCAAAAACATTTTCAATCTCTCTCCTATATGCCAATTCTTCATCTCCTTTGATTCAGCCAACTACAGTGGTGACTTCCAGCAAACTTTGATATGGTACGGGAATTGTACTTAGTCACACAATCATAGATATAAAGTGAGCAGAGCAGGGGCTAAGCACACAGTGCTATGGTGCACCTGTGCTGATGGTGAATCTGGGGGAGAACACATTGCCAAGTTTATACTAACTGTAGTCTGCTAGAGAAGAAATCAAGATTCTAGGTGCACAAGAGGTATCAGGGCAAGGTCATGGAGATTTCAAAATCAAAATTTATTCATTGATCAACTGATTCTGCTTTTTCAGATGATGTTCTCCAGGAGCAACAGTTGATAAGAAATAAGAAAGTGTTAAGAGTAGATCAAGGGGGCAAATGCTTCGAGAGACTGTAACAGTCTCACGAGTTTTGGGTGTATAAATGCCCATAATTTCTAAAATTCTTTGTCAATAATAGATTCAAACTAATGGACTATGATGTTCTATCAGTTATTTGCCTGCTTATCTTGTCCAAGGTCTTTGATGGTGATGAGCAGATCTCCCCCTCCAGTGTCTCACATCACCATTCAGATGGATGGACCACTGTGGTTTATTTAGTACCTAGAGAATGAGAATCTGTTACAGTCTCACAAAGCATTTGCCCCCTTGATCTACTCTTAGCACTTCCTTATTTCTTATCAACTGTTGCTCCTGGAGAACATCATCTGAAAAAGCAGAATCAGTTGATCAATGAATAAATTTTGATTTTGAAATTCTCATCCTCACGTTTCCCCCACTGCTCACCAGCCTTAAAATCATTCGAGATATCTCAGTCTCTCTAAACTTCTGGGCTCTTAGACCTTCCGAAATTTTATTCCTCCCTCGTCCCCATTCCCTCTTTTTTGCCATTCCCCATTCTGGTTCTCCTCCCATCCTTTCTCTTCTCCTCACCTCTCTCTGATGCTCCTCTTCCTTCTTATTCTTCCATGGGTCTTTCTTCTTCAGCTCTATATCTCCTCACAGCTTCTTACTTCGTTCCTCCCTCCCCCAACCACACAACTTCATTCTCACCTGGCAGATGGTACCTCCTTCTCCCGGAGGTCTTTTCTGATCTCTGCCCCTTTCCCTTTCTGTCCTGATTACCGGTCTCAGCCCAAAGCACTGACTGTTTATTTCCTTCCATAGGAGCTGCCTGACCTGTTGAATTCATCCAACATTTTTGTGTGTGTTGCTCAAGATTTTAGCATCTGTAGATTCTCTGAAATTTAATTGGCAGATTCAGACCTGTAGTTTAGGAATTTCTTCCCTAAACCCTAAACATCCCTTTGTGTTTTTCTTCTTCTAAGGAACTTCCTGAAATTGATCTCTTCATTCAAATTCTTGATCATCTGACAAAATGGCTTACATCAACACCAATTTTTGATGATTCATTCTTCTGTAAAGAAACTTATGAAGGTTTGCCATGAGAAAAAGGATGGAACAACAGAATAATTACCATTCAGTACATTATGCACAGGCTTGAATGAACAGTTAATTGTTATCAAACAACATTATCATTGTCCCTGCCACTTTTGCCACAGAAACAAATGCATTGTCCTGAAACCAATAGGTAAATAAATTGCAAGGTTTTTTTTCTACATTCAGAACCTGTCTGAACAAGAACAAAGACAAACACTATCAAGGTCTTAAAGGGAATTTGATTCATATTGCTGATGATTACCCTTTGAGTGACAACATTGATTAGTTAAATAGAAACTGATATACTTCCTTTGACCTAAACTATTTATGTTGTTTCTAATTCTATTGGCTCTCCTTGACCTGTTCAATCTTTCCAGCATTTGTGCTTTTATTCCAGATTTCCAACAGTTGCAGTTCTTCTTTTAACTTCTATTAAATGCAGGGACTGACTTGTGGACAGCTTTAAAAACATAAAATAACACTTTAAAAATGCTGGAGGAACTCAGCGGGTCAGTCAGCATCTACAGCAAGGAATGCACAGTCCACATTTTGGGCTGAGACTGTTCATCAAGACTCACAAACTATCCACTTTTTATTTGCCATAATTCTCATCAGATTCATGAGATCATCTTTTTGCTTGCTATTTTATTCACTACTCTTCAATGAATATTCCTTTCTGTCAAAAGCAATAGCTTATGTTAGCTTAGGAAATAAAATCCCCTTATACTTTATTGAAGATATACTTCCTTAGAAGTTCTGAAACAATCTGGGGTGCCACGGTAGCGCGATGCTACACAGCTTGGGGTGTCGGAGTTCGGAGGTCAATCCTGGAGTCCTCTGTAAGGACTCTGTAGTCTTCCCGTGGAACATGCGGGTTTTCTCTAGGTGCTCCGGTTTCCTCCCACAGTTCAAAGACACACTGGTAAGTAGGTTGATTGGTAATTGTAAAATGTTCCGTTACTAGGCTTAGGGTGGTTACTGGGCAGTGTGAGTTGAAGGGCTGGAAGAGCCTATTCCATGGTGTATCTCTAAAAAGAAAAAAAATATCACGGGACATGCATCTATTAATGGGTGATGATGCAACAAAAAATATTTGTGTATTGGTATACCAAACTACACACCATGAAGATCTTCACAAAAGCTATCATGAAATAACGATTTTCTTACACAAACTGCAAAGTGGTTTCGTTGTTTCTTGCACACATTCATTCATTTCAACATGCCTAGTCTTCTGAATTATACTTTTCAATTATCTGTCTTGTTTTATTGTTTTCAGTGCTGTGCAATTAAAGTTATTTGATTATTATAGCTAATTATTCAGATAGCCTGTAAACAGAATAAAAACAGTGATGATTTGTTAATTAGTTCAAGTCAATATTTCTATAAGTATGACATCAAGACACCTTGAAGTGTATTTAATATTTCAGTAGTTTAAAAATATATTGCTTGATTAATAATTCTCTGTTGCTTACATAACTCATTATGGGTTACATGTAAAAGTATGTGAATGGCATATGTCATTACGCCACTGTGTCATATGTGCGTGCCTCACTAAAAAGCAAACCAAGGTATAGACAGACTCCGATGTTCTACTTTCGATTAGCTTTGGAGTTACAAAACACAGCAACCCTGGCTTTGTAAACATGGCAGTACAGATTTTAACCCATTCTTGCACAATAATATTTCATTTGAGATTAATCTACAGAGTAAATTAGGAGCAGATCTTCCAGTTCTTTCAGTAGTACTATTGCCTCTTGACTGTAAAGGTAGAATGTTTATTCTATTAGATAGTTAAACTTTGTTTGCATATGTCTTTAAAAATGCTTGTAATCTGAAATATACCTTACAGTTCAGTTTTGGAAACTAAATGGCCAGTTTAGAATAATTTCATCTGACTCACAGCTGGAGAGTTTCTTTGATCAATTAGAATGTTGCAAGTCCCCAGTGCACAGTAGGGCAGATTAAAATGAAATGTCTATTATTTCCATGTGTTGAAATAAATAGGCACCATGGAACAAAATACAGGACCTTAGTTGCAAGGAATTAGCTCATTATTAATTGATTCTTTAAGGCTATAAAAACTGAGCTTCAGAAGTTGCTCAACTTCAAAGGAAAAATATTCTGAACGTGTGAGAACCTTCCAGTTTTTGCTCAGAAATGCTGATGTAAAAGCAAAGGCAGAGAAGATGTGAATCTGCTTTCAGAATACAGTGCTCTCCTAATAGAAAATGCAGGACAAAGTGGGAAGTCTGAATGAAACCAGCAATGCCACAGAAACACTGTGGAGAGGCTAACATTTTCAAGGGTGCAAATGAGTTATGACATGAAAATGAGTGGGTACTTGGGGCATTATAAAGGGAACAGTGAAGGGGCAACTGTGTTGGGAAAAGCAGTCTGAAAAAATACGCAGATAAGAGGATGGGGCTCTGAGAGAATAGGGATTAAAACCTACAGTGGTTTTTACAGAAATAATGGCAGCATCCTAGTTAAAAAGATCGCAGAAAGATTAAATAAATAATACATAGGGAAGAGTCGGTGAGACCTTATCATAGGGAATGGAGCAGGTGAAGGTTCTGCTTGTCATAAAAAATGGAAATGCCAAAGGAATTGTTCTCTATTCACCTCACAGACCTCCTATAGTACAAGGAGAAAATGGGACAGAGAGTGAAAATTAACTTCTGTCTCTCAGTCCTACAGATCCTCTTTTCTAGATGCCCAATCTCTCTCCCTCGCCCCTATCTCCCCAGTACTTTTCTCCCTACACACTTTCTCCCGTATCCTTCTCCTCCCCACACTACCCTCTTCACTCCACTCTTTCTGCACCACTCTATATCCCTGCTTTCTTCCATACTCCTCCTTGAGTGTGGAAGAAAGGCCTGGGATAGCAACAAAACCAAGCAATGTCCTCAGCAGCATTTTGGTTGCTCCATGAATCCAAAGTGCAGACTGTCCAGACAACAACGGAATATATCTCAAATCCATATATAACATGGAAGTGGTGTAATAGAACAATAGGAATGTTTCCCCTTAGGGTAGGAAGTTGGAGAAGCAAGCCAGAATGAATTGTTTTGAAAGGGCAATTTATATACACATCCTTGTAAGGGCCAAATTTTGTGCCAAGGAAAAAGAATGGTGAAAAAAAATTGGAGTGGGAAAACATTTGGCACTGACTGTGTGTTCACTCTGACAGCAAAATATTGCATGGAACAGAAGAATTTAATATTTTATGCATTGAACCAGAAATGGGGCAACCATCTTGAGATTGAACTCAGTTGTCAAAGACTAAGCAGTGGCAGAGGAATGACAGTTTTCAATGTGGGCTTTTTGGTTTCCCTGATTTTTGGAATGGAATCGTTTACTCAAACATGCCCCTCACTAGTCCAGGTACATCAGAGGATTATCTTATGGTTATTTTAAGTACTCAGTTTTTCTGTTACTGTTGAATGATTAGCCAATGAAGAGTTGAAACCACGCTGATCTGCAATGAGATTCTCATCCTTGCAGGTAGTTCTCCCTGTTTTGTGTATAAGAGTTATCTATTCTATAAGGAACTTATCATCTGTGCAAGTGAGCTCTATTGTTGGGCCTTTATAACAAGAAAAGTAAATGGCCGTTACTATGAAGTGGTTGCTATGGTTATAGTTTATGACACTGAATATCTACTGAGGCTTCTACCCTTTGAACTACCACAGACTTGTTAGAAAGTAGTTCATGGATTGTAGTTTCATAATGCACATCTAAGCAATTGATTAATATTTACAAAGACATTCCTTTTCAGTTCTGTCTTGTCTAACAACTGCACAATATCAGTGCAGTTTTCTTTGTGCTTAGCAATTAAAGTAATTTCTTTGCTGGGTGTAAAGAACTAAGATCTGTTTCTATGTTTGTCCCATTTTCCTTAATACTATTGTTTACTAACAATCTACTAATCTCAGATTTAAAGTTTGTTAAAATCAGTTGCTATTACTGTGCATTTTCAGTGATAAATCCTAAAATAACTGTTTTTTATTTCTATTTTTTTAAATTAAGCTTTCTAGCCCCAAATAATTTCTCCTTTGTCTATTGTTCCTTTTAAATATCTCTTTATGTACACTCATTGGTTTCAGTAGCTCAAACAGTTTTCATTGTAGAATTCATAGACAGATATTTTGATGCATGGGTAGCTCGGACAAGATGTACACAGATGTATAGAGGGTCACCTCTGGAACTCCCTGTACATATTGCAGCAGCCCAGAGAGAGATGAATAACCTGGAACAATTCTCAAAGGAGAGACAGCATTAAAGCACAGCTAATAAACCTTGAACAAATATATCTTTAATCTTTAAATCTCATAGAATGTAAAACTCCAGTATGCAAAATCTTCCCATAACTTAACCTTAGTAATGCAGCTACCTTTCTGATAAATCTATGCTGCATTCCCTTCCCCAGTACCCGACTGGAAGCTATCTTATCAATGCAGGTGCTACAATTTCACATGGTTCTCAGGGTGTAGGTCTTTAACAATTTCAATTTCCCCCCCTGTTAAAGTCATATATATCATGCTGACCATCTCTGATCATTAGAAGTATCTGCATAAGCATTAGGATGACCAAGGCATAGCAAGCTGCAGACCAAATGCTGGTAAATAGGATTAGTATAGATACATTCATGATCGTTAGTATGGACATGGTAAGTCAATAGGCCTCTTTTTGTGCTGTATGGCTCTATTACATTTTGACTATATATAGTCCTTTTTGACTCTTTCAATGTCTACTGTTAGAAAGGATCTATTCCCTGCATTTAGACTTCTTGCCTGCAAATCCTGGTGCTGTCAGTGACGAGCATGGTGAAAGGATTCACCAGGACGGTGCAGTCATGGAGAAATGGTATCAGAGCAACTGGAATCAATCAAAGCTGGCTGATTATTGTGGGATACTTAAGTGAGAAGCCTCATATACTGAGTGAATGAAAATAATCAACAAAACAATTTTAGCTTAGTTGAACTATTGCAAAGTTTTATAACTGTTATGCAGTTAAATATATTATATTCAATAAAAGCTAATTTCCTGTTTCTCTAAATTCTTATGTGATTCAATAGTGTGAAATTATATTTGTGTTCAGTTTCAAGCAGTGTATCATAGCCACAAAAATATTCTGAGGAAACAACGCGTTTGAAAAAATTTGCTGTCCATATTGTATTTAACCTAGGAGTTCTTGAGACTTGGTATCCATTCCAAAACAGTTATATTCCTAAAGGACATAAAACAGCTTGTCAATGTGGCGGTGGAAAATTTACCCCTATGCTTTTCCTACTTCTGAACTGAGAAATAAAATTGAAATTCAAATCCTGGGACTAACATTGGCAACAACATACTGTATCTGTACTGGTATTGCCAGCTGTGGAATAAGCAGAGATTAAGTGGTCTACTTATTGCAATGACATCCATTATGATAAAATCTAGGTCACAATGTGAGTTCAGTGCCTGCACCCTTTTATACATGTGCTGTAAGTGTACATTTATAGTGTGATGACTGACTGAAGTCGCTTGCCAGCATCCTTTTGATAGACTACAGCAGGAATTCTCTGCACAAAATTGACCATCTGTAATCTGGAACATTTATGTTTTTTAACTAATAAAATTATATTCTGCTTAAACATGCGGAAAATTATCATTGTGATGGGAAGAAACTAATTTAGTGTGTAACCCCCTGGGTCGCCTCAGGCTCGCTCAGCTCGTTCCCGTCTAGGGGGAGCAGCCTTCGGCCCCGCCAAACTGGGTAATCAGCTGATGTGGATGCTGTGTGATGTCCCTGCCTCGCCCAAAAACAGACAGTACACCATAAGCGATTAAATGAGTACAATTTATAAAGGTTACTTTAACTAAGTGATTAATAACGATACAGTATATATGAAGAAAAAAATAAAGAAAAGGCGCCAAACTTATCAAAGTCCAAACCACTTCGTGCACAACCATTGGAGCTCAATTACTGAAGTCTTCTGGCCACCATTCGATCCCCTCCGAACTCCTCGACTCGCAGCTCAGGACCATCCGAAGTGGTCAACCAAGAACTTCTAGCTTCAGCCCCCCTCCTCGGAGTACCTCCTGGCATCGGACCCCCACTTGGGGTCCATTCCTCGCCCAGTTTACAGCATTGCATCCTCTCTCTCAACCCCTCGCGCCGATCTCCCCAAAAGCCCGCCAACAAAAGCTTACAGACTCAGAAGAAAGAACATTAATCCCCATTTGGTTTACAAAGGAATAAAATTCTCGTTATCAGTAAATTTTAACCCAAACAAGCTTCCAGCACTCTCTCGCAACAAAGAAGCATTCCTGCTTTTAACAAGACAAAGAAGCCATTTTGATTACATACACGGTAACAAAGAAAAAAGAAGAAACCCCCTTTACAAGTAGATAACAACAATGTCAGAAACTACAGTGTAACTATCTTTATGGTCAAGGAATTCCTATCTTTGTGTGATTATGAAGGTGAATGAATGGAAATATCCCAAAGATGAAGAAGTATTCTAAAGGAAGGATGAGGCAAACGTGGTTGACAAGGGAAGTCACAGAACATGTGAAAGCCAAAGAGAGTGTGTATAGCATAGCAAAAATTACTGGCAAGTTAAAGGACTGTGAAGCTTTTAAAAGTCAACAGAAGGCAACTAAAAATCATAAAGAGAGAAAAGATGAAATATGAAAGTAAGCAAACCAATAATATAAAAGAGGAGACCAAAAGTTTTTTTCAGATATATGAAGAATAAAAGAGAAGTGAGAGTGGATATTGGACAGATGGAAAATGACACTGGAGAGGTAGCATTGGGGGACGTAGTAATAGAGGACAAAGAAATGGCATACAAACTTAATAAGTGTTTTGCTTCAGTCTTTACTGTGGAAGACATGAGCAGTATGCCAGAAATAGGAGAAATGAATGTATTTGCTATTACTAAGAGGTTGCTTGGGAAGCTGAAAAGTCTGAAGGTAGATAAGTCACCTGGGCCAGATGGACTACACCCGAGGTTCTGAAAGAGGTAGCTGAAGAGATTGTGGAGGCATTAGTAATAACCTTGCAAGAATGACTAGATTCTGGAATTGTTCTGGGGGACTGGAAGATTAAGAATGTCATTCCATTTTTTAAGAAGGAAGGGAGGTAGAAGAAAGGAAATTATATGCCAGTTAGCTGGACTTCAGTGGTTGGGAAGATTTTGGAGTCCATTATTAAGGATGGGGTTTCAGGGTGCTCGGTGGTACATGATAAGATAGGCCAAAGTCAGCATAGATTCCTAAAGGGGAAATCTAGCTTGACAAATCTGTTGGAACTCTTTGAGGAAATAACAGGCAGGATGGACTAAGGAGAGTCAGTGGTTGTTGCTTATTTGAATTTTCAGAAGGCCTTTAAAAAGCTGCCATACGTGAAGCTACTTAACAAGACAGAAAGCCTGTGGTATTACAGGAAAGACACCTGCATGGATAGAAGATTGGCTGACTGGCAGGAGACAGAGTCAAAATAAAGGGGTCAATTCTGGTTGGCTGTTGGTTACAAGTTGTGTTCCATAGAGGTTGGTATTGAGACTGCCTCATTTCATGTTATGTTAGATAGAGCTCTTATAGATAGAAGGGTCAAGGGATATGGGGAGAGGGCAAGAACGG
The DNA here is from genome assembly GCF_030144855.1 of Hypanus sabinus. Taxonomy (NCBI): domain Eukaryota; kingdom Metazoa; phylum Chordata; class Chondrichthyes; order Myliobatiformes; family Dasyatidae; genus Hypanus; species Hypanus sabinus. The sequence continues at coordinate 52,495,588 of NC_082713.1, forward strand.
GGTACTGATAGTGGATGATCAGCCATGATCACAGTGAATGGCGGTGCTGGCTAGAAGGGCCAAATGGCCTGCTCCTGCACAATTGTCTATTGAGTCAGCAAGTTGGATGATGACTTTGTGATCAAGTTTGCTGATGATGTAAAGATTGGTGGAGGAGAAGGTAGTGCTAAGGAAGCACAGAGTCTGCTGAAATACTTAGAAAGATTGGGAGAATGGGCAAAGAAGTGGCAGATGGAATATAATGTAGTGAAATGTATGGTCATGCACTTTGGTTGAAGGAAAAAAAGTGTAGGCTGTTTTCTAAATGGGGAGAAAACTCAAAAATCAGAGGTGCAAAGGCACGGGGGTCCTTGTGTAGGATTCCCTAAAGGTTAACTTGCTGGTTCAGCCGGCTGTAAGGAGGGCAAATGCAATTTAGCATTCGTTTTGAGAGGACTAGAATATAAAAGCAGGGATGTGATGCTGAGGCTTTATAAGGCATTGGTCAGACCACGTTTGGTGTATTGTGAGCAGTTTCAAGCCCCTTATCTAAGAAAAGATGTGCTGGCGTTATAAAGGGGTCTAGAGGAGATTCATGAAAATTATTCCTTGGTTGAAAGAGTTAATGTATGAGCAGCATTTGATGGCTCTGGGTTTTTATTCAGTGGAAATCAGAGGAGAGATGGAGGATCTTACTGAAATCTATCAACTATTGAGAGGCCCAGGCAAAGTGGATGTGGAGAGAATTTTTCATATCATGGGTATGTCTAGGACTAGAGAGCGCAGCCTCGGAGGGGCATCCATTTAGAAGAGTGATGAGAAGGAATTTCTTTAGCCAGAGGGTGGTGAATGTGTAGAATTCATTGCCGCAGATGGCAGTGTGTGGGGGGGGGGGGGGGGGGTGTTCAGTATATTTAAAGTGGAGGTTGATAGGTTCTAGGTTAGTTAGGACGTCAAAGGTTATGGTGAGAAGACAGGAGAATTGGATTGAGAGGGATAATAGATCAGCCATGCTGGAATGCTGAAGCAGATTCAAAGGACCAAGAGGCCTAATTCTGCTTCTATGTCTAATGGTCTTCTGATCAATAATGCCATTTTAGTCTTTAAGCATAAACATTCAACTCTCTAAAATCAGTTATAGTCTTGATATAAGGCTTTGAGCAGAAACTCTGCAAATTCCTTCACTCCCTACCCCCAACCCCCTCAGATGCCTTTCAACCTGCTGAGCTTCTCCAGTATCTGCATTCTCTTGTGTCTTCAGTTACATTAAAATCTGATGTATGTTTAACTAAAGCATTGATTAGTTGCTACAGGAATTGCATGGGATCAAAATTATGTTAACAGCTGGCATTTTCTACAACCTATGCTTTATATCGCATTATATAATGCTGGCTTTTTAGCCTTGAGCAAAAAATCTGTTTCAGCTTAGTTTTGCAGTTTTGTCAGTCTTTTTCACTAGTAGCTAGCACGTATGATTATGTTTCAGTGTTGCAAATAACCTGGCACCAGTTTATGGTGCAATAATTGAATCCAGTGTTGTGGAATGTTAATGACTGGCAAAAGCTATTCAGGTTCCAATGCATAAATTAACTTCCCTGTAGTTCCTATCCCATGGTTAAAAATCATCACAATATTACATTCTTGCATCTGTTTCTAAGTAGAACTGGACACCTAATTAGTGAAAAACTGGTACTGATGGGGTGGACCGACATCCAGCTGGCTGACATCCAACAAACAAGATAAATGTGTGATTGATTGTCATTTTTGCCAAGCCTGCTCCCAATTATTCTGCTATGCTTCCATTCTGCAATAATAAAATAATAATAATAAAGACCAGCTGCTAAATAATAAGAACAATGTCTGCAAAATCTGCTGAAGTATTTAAAAAGCATGAAAGAAATCAGAGGTCAGTGCTCCAACATTCCATGTCAATTTGCTGAGTATTGTCTATTTAGCATCAGCTGGTGAGACTTCTATTTCAGGCAATAAAATGATACAGCTTTTGGCTGGGGCCAATTGAGAGAGTCCTCCAAAACAGGCTTGGGAATGCAAATCATGGTTAATACTTTTCTGCTCTAGATGCTGTGGTAACTTCATGCTGTTTGCTAGCTTGTTGGATCACAGTGTTTAGCCATTCTTATCCATTGCACATCTCCTCAGGGACTCAACACTGTAAGAGGCTGATACCATCGAAAGTTGACCTGCATTGCTTACAGCCAGTCTGGATCTCTTAGAGTGATGAATTGTGATGGGGAATTTTTTCACTAGTAAACCAGGGCTTTGAATCTTGAGCAATGAGAGAGCCTCAAAGGTTTCTATTGCTACTCTGTTTCAATGTGGCAGGCTTGTGTTCAGTGTCACAGAACGTTCATTGACCTCATATGCTGGCAAAAGCCAGTAAGTCTGCGGCAAAAGATATTCTACAGATGCTGAAAATCTTGAGTAACACAGGCAAAATACTGGAGGAATACACTAGGTGTCTCAGCATGTAACACCCACGGTTTATTTCCCTTGATAGATTTGCCTGACCTGTGAGTTCCTCCAGCATTTTGTATGAGTTTTCCAAGGCTTGTCAGCGCGTCTTCAAATGTCACTTCACATCAAAAGCACCATCATCCATTAAAGTTGTTCAGAGAACAATGACTCAACTAACAAGGATCTTTACCAATCAGGATTCATATCCAAAATTCATATGTCACATTCCGTTCTCATGGTTTTCAGTTCTTAGGGGTCCTTTGTGGAGAAGAGGTAGTGTCATGAAAAGCACTTTGAAGAGCACCTCTGTCATATCCATTGTATGTTATGCATTATCACACATTGTTATGTCTTGCAGAACAAACTAGAAATCTTGCACCAGCAGTAGCTAGCCACATAGAACCAGGCATGGTTTATATTCCCAAGCAAGATTTTGTTCTCCATAGCTGGAATGGTCACTGCTGAAACAGCACTCAGTGGTTTGGCTGTACCTACACACATTCTTTGAAGGGCCTCGGCCCGCAATGTCAACTCTTCACTTTTTTCCGTTAATGCTGCCTGGCTTGCTGAGTTCCTCCAGCATTTTGTGTGTGTTGCCACATTCTTTCATCCCACTACCCCTGATCCTGTATTCTCTCATGATTTATAGAACTAGCAAAACTTGGCTTATCTTCTGCTTATTTGTCCTGACTTTTTCCTTTATGTAGCCTGGAATTGCTGTCAGTGGTGGAAAAGTGAGAGGGAGTGAATATGAAAATGTTTGATTTCATACAGCCCAGATACTGATACTGTAAATTAAGAACAGGGTGAAAGGTAGGTTTTGCAGGGGTATATTGCCAAGCATAAGGAAAGATAGTCACACTGCCCGACTGCCGGACGCATACTGAGTACAGAGCAGTCAGTGGAAAGGGGCTCAGTGGGATACTTGGAGAACAGAGACAGAGAACAAAGTTCTCAGAAACTTTACAGCCTTGCCTTTCCTGTGCGGAAGTAGTAAGTAACTTGATCAGCAGTTTTGGAACCTATCATAATGGAAAATCTAATGGTCAATAACTCAGTTTTATTGCAGCACAGGCAGAGGCCATCCCAATGTCAGGTGTAATGGACGTTTAGCTTGTTCCCATGCAAGATCAGATTGCTAGCATCATACTGTATACAGTAAATCATACAAAGTAAGGTAGTAGACGATATGCCAGGATAACTCAGAGATCATGACCATCTTCAAATTGGGAGACAGATCCAGCTGTGGTAACTACAGAGAGGTATCCCTGCTCTCTGCTACAGGAAGATTCATCATCTGGGTCTGCCTCAGTTGCTTCCTTTCCGATGCTCAAATGCTGCTCCCTGATTCACAGTATGGATCCCAGTCATTTAAAAGCACTTTGGACATGATATTCACTGTGTGAAAACTCCAAGAGAAATACTGAGAGATGTGTTAGCCACTATAAATGGCCTTTTTTTGACCTCATAAAAGCCTTTCACTGTACTAGAGGAATTGACATTTGACTGTGACTACACCTCTGTTTTATAGTTACTTCCTGATTGCTGCAAGTAAAGTCCTAATCAATGGGTTCATAACAGATCCAATCTCAGTGAAGTTTAGTATCACACAAAATACTCAAAACAAAAAAAAAACAGCTGTTTTTCCCTCTACAAAACTCTTCCGTTTTACTGACAGGATAGAGAACTAATGGCGCTCAAAACAATGTCTCCAATATTAGGTAACACACACAAAGTGCTAGAGGAACTCAGCAGGCCAGGCAGCATCCTGATAAAGAGTCTCAGCCCAACATGTTGATTGTACTTTTTTCCGTGGATGCTGCCTGAGTTCCTCCAGCATTTTGTGTGTGTTGCTTGGATTTCCAGCATCTGCAGGTTGTCTCTGGTTTGCGGTGCAGTACTAGGTACTAGATAAAATCAGCTGGGCAGACCATGTTATTCATAATGTCTGACACTAAGCTTCCAAAACAAACATTCTGTTCCAGGCTCTGTCATGGGAAGGGACTGTCAGGTGGACTGAGGAAAAGATTCAAGGGTATGTGCAAAGCCTCCTTGAAGAGATGCAACATCACCACTGATGCACTGGACCATGATAGCATAATTTGGGGAAGGAGCATTGGTGAGGGTAGTGAGAACTTCAAGTTCATATTGAGGAGCACAGAGAGGCACATCATTAGCAACAGAAGGAGCATAGTACTTTTTCAAAGATTCATCTAACTGGCCTGCCAGTCACTACCTGCTTTATCTGCAAAAGCAGGAGAAAATCTCCAGATGCTGGAAATCCAAGCAAGGTCTCGGCCTGAAAAGTCGATTGTACTCTTTTCCATAGATGCTGCCTAGCCTGCATTTTGTGTGTGTTGTCTATCTGTAAAATTGAATTGAATTGACTTTATTTCTTACATCCTTCACATACATGAGAAGTAAAACTCTTTACATTATTAATTTATAGTAATTTATAAAAAAATATAATAAATAGAACAGCCAATGTAATATAGAGCACACTCAAATCAGCATGAGTTCATCAGTCTGATGGCCTGGTGGAGGAAACTGTCCCAGAGCCTGTTGGTCCTGGCTTTTATGCTGTGGTACTGCTTCCCGGATGGTAGCAGCTGGAATAGATTGTGGTTGGGATGGCTTGAGTTCCCAATGATCCTACGGGCTCTTTTTACACAGCTGTCCTTGTAAGTATCCTGAATCATGGGAAGTTCACAACTACAGATGTCTTGGGTTGTCAACACCACGCTCTGCACAGTTCCCATACCAGGCAGTGATGCTGCTAATCAGGATGTTCTCAATTGTGCACCTATAGAAAGTTCTACCAATTTTCCTCAACTGTCTGAAGTGAAAGGGGTGCTGTTGTGCCTTTTTCCCCACACAGCTAGTGAGTACACTCCATGTGAGTTCCTCGGTGATGTGGATACTGAGGAACTTGAAGCTGTTCACCCTCTCAACCCCAGATTAATTGATGTTGATAGGGGTTAGCCTGCCTCCATTCCTCCTATAGTCCACAGGCAGTTCCTTTGTTTTTGCGACATTAGGGGAGAGGTTGTTTTCTTGATATGACTATGTCAGAGAGATGACTTCTTCCCGTTATTGTTAGAGATAAGGCCAAACAATGTAGCATTGTTGGCAAATTTAATTAGCAGATTAGCGCTGTGGGTGGCAATACTGTCATGGGTGTACAGGGAGTAAAGGAAGGGACTCAGAATACAGTATACAGCCCTGAGGGTTGGAAGTGAGGGAGCCCACTCTTACAACTGCTGGCAATCTGACAGGATCCAGCTGCATGAGGCAGGGTTAAGAACAAGGTCTCTGAGCTTCTTGTCGAGCCTGGATAGAACCATGGTGTTGAATGCTGAACTGTAGTCCAAGAACATCATTCTCACTTCTCTCTTCTCCAGATGTGCAAGGATGGTATGTAGCACAGTGGCTATTGTGTCATCTGTTGATTGGTTGTGTTGGTAGATCCATTGTAGGGGGTCCAGTCTGTTTGGCAGATTACACCTGCATTTGCTTATTATTGAGGTGAGTGTTGCAGGATGCCAGTCGTTCAGGCATGCTACCTTGGTCTTTTTTGGTACAGGGACAATAGTGGATAATTTGAAGCAGGAGGGCACTCTACACTGGGAGAGGGAGAGATTAAAAATATCAGCAAACACACCTGCTAGTTCTCAGAGAGGTCTGCAGCAGACCATACTCTGTCCTCCATAGGCCAATATTGTATAAAATTTATTGTTCATATTAGCTGCCATTGTAGAACTTCACAGAATGAAATGATCACATTCTCTACCAGGACACCATGCACTATTCTATAACATGTGCTCGTAATGGTTGCATACAATTTGCATCTTCAGAGTACTGACTTTTTAGAGTTCACAGGTATGCCCGGAAAACTGCTTGACGTCATGTCTACACCATGAGGAAACCTATGATCCCCACATAACCATGTGTTCACTCCACTTGCTGCCTTCAGAAAGCCTCACTAAACTCCCTTGTGCAGTAGATGAAGGCAAACAGAAAGCAATAGCAACTACTTACAACACTGGACTGTATTTGCAAAATTTGATGGTCATCTTGACAAACCTTGGCATTATAATCTTTGCTCTATCACAATGGATGGTAACTTTCAGTGAAAATATCCTGACTGAAGCACAGACAACACATGCTTTACCTTGTAGTAAAGTTAAGGTAGAAGAATTGCTCCATATTTGGATATCATCTACTTGGACAATTTGTTGGGATCAAGGATGACTTTTTTCACTCTCATTTTGTGGATTTTGAAGTGGCTAATGTGGGAACCACAAACTCTTTCCCTGATTGGGCAAGAGATGGACAATAGAACATGCAACAGAATGCTCCGTTCAGTATGTTCCTTTGCCACATTGAGCTGTCATTGGCCAGAGATTAAAAGGAGCTGGAAGAGAGCTGGAGGAACTGGAAGACTACATTGATACCTGTATCGGTGCTGCTTCATGTACCCATGCTGAGCTCTTCAATTTCAGCAACTGTGCCTCCAACTTCCACCCAGCCCTTACATTCACTTGGTCCATTTCTGATCTCTCTGTCTCCATCTCTGGAGACAAACTGTCTACTGATATCTTTTGTAAGCCTACCAATTCCCACAACTATCTTGACTATACCACTTCCCACCCTGTATCCTGTAAAAAAAAGCCATCCCCTTTTCTGAGTTCCTTTGACTCCACTACATTTGTTCCTGGAATGAGGCTTTCACTTCCAGAAAATCAGAGCTGTCCTCCTTCTTCAAAGAATTTGGTTTCCATTCCTCCACCAGTGATGCTGACCACATCTACATCTCCTCCATTTCCTGTACATTTTCCTGCTGCCTTTATAGGGATGGAGTTTCTCTTGTCCTCATCTACAAACATCACTCATGCACCTTTGCACTCACACATCATCCTCCAAAATTCACACCATCTTCAACAGGATCTTATAGCCAAACACACCTTTACCATTCCTGCATTCTCTGCTTTCCACAGGGACTACTCCCTCTGTGGTTCACTTGTCCATTCATTCCACTTCACTACTCTCCCACCTGGGTCTTATCACTGCAAATGGGTGAAGTGCTAGAAGTGCCCATTCACCTCCTCCCTCAACCCCATTCAAGGCCCCAAACAGTCCTTCCAGGTAAGATAGCACTTCACCTGTGAATCTTTTGTTGTTGTCTGTTCTGGTGCTCCTGTTGCAGCCTCCTTTATATTGCTGAGATCCAACATAGATTATACCACTTTGTCTAATTCCATCCTCAAAAAGCAGTATTTCCCAGAGGACAACTATTTTAATTCTAATCCCCATCCTATTCCACCATGTTGGTCCATGGCCTCCTCTACTGCCACAATGAGGCCACTCTCGGATTGGAGGAGCAACACCTGATATTCCATTAGAGTTGTTTCCAACCTGATGTTATGCACATTGATTTCTCTAACTTCCAGTAGTAACCTCCACTGTCCCTTGCTTCTTTTTCCATTCTGGACTTTGGCTCTCCTTTCACCTTTCTTCACTTTCTCCTTCTTCTTCATCCTTTTACCTTTTCCACTTCTCCATGGATTGTCACTTTGTCGTGGTGGAGAAGCTTGTGTGGTCCAGAGATCCCATGAGCTATGCTCCTGGTAGGGTCACCCATGGCAGTAAGGACGAGGGTGAAGTCCCTGACAAAGAACAATCCAACCAAGACCTCAACGGTGGAACAGGTGGATGAAGTTATTTCAAACTCAAAGGCTGTGAAGGCGGATGAAGGCTGCGACAAATCTGTCAGCTTCAATCGTAGTGGTTTCCATGCCATTGGAATCAGGTGTTTGAATTGTGAAGTATCGTGTGCTTCTTGGAGTGCAACATCAAGTACACATTAAACAAATACACGCACAGGCATCTTCACTCTGTGATAGATCAACGGAATGAAGACCATCATCCTCGACCTCGAGGGATAGCCATGACGACAACGGTGACCTTTTCCACCTATCACCTCCCTGCTTCTTACTTCCTACCCCCTTACCTGGCTTCATCTATCACATTCTAGCTTGTACTCATTCCCCTCCTCCATCTACTTAAACTTCTTCCCTCTTCCTTTCGAGTCCTGATGAAGGGTCTCAGCCCAAAACTTTGACTATTTGTTCATTTCTATAGATGCTGCCTTGCCTGCTGTGTTCCTCCATTGTTTTGTGTGTGTTGCTCTAGAGGAGATTTGTTCTTCTTCATGGAAGCTTTGAACAAGTCCTTGCATCTCTTTCACGCCTTATCTAGTAGAGTCACATAATAGACCTAATAAATAGAGTTCAAGGAGTCCAATGTCATTTGATCCCTACCTGGAAGGAATCTGGTAGGACAGGACAGTGGACCATGGGTGAAAAGGAACACAGAGGAGCACCAGAAGGAGATGATTGATAAGTGAGGAGAAAGGAAAGGGTGAGAAGGAAATCAGAGTGGGGATTGAAAAAGAGGGAATGGAGAAGGGGGACAAATAAAATTTCAGGATGACTAAGAGGTCAAAATTTTATAAAAGCAGATGTCTCCAAGGGTTCTAAGGTTGGAGAGAGGAAGAGGAGACATGAGAATGAGAATTTTGAAACCAAAACTTATTCATTAATCAACAAAAACTGCATTCCAGATGATGCGATCAGAAGTAAGAATGCTCTAAGAGTTGACTGAGAGGAAAAGAGGACAAATGATTGATTAGACAGTAACAGATTTTCTAAGTACAACTGGATAGACCAGAGTGGTCCCATCCAGATGAGTGGTGAAGTGAGAAACTGGAGGGGAAGATATGCTCAGCATCATTAACAACTTCAGACAAGCCAAACAGGCAAATGATTGACAATCCAAATAATTTGGTGTAGCACATGTCACACTAAAAGGGATAAGTACCCGGAAGGTGATCAATGGGGAGGGATGAGCGGACAAGGGAGTCACGTACAGAGCAATCTCTACGGATTGTGGAGAGTGGAGAGCTTGAGGGGATGATGTGCTTAGTGTTAGGACCCCATTGTAGATGGCAGAAATTATGGAATATGATGCGCTGAAGACAGAAGCTCATGGGTTTTTAGGTAAGGACAAGAGGTAAGGACATATCCCTGTTATGGTGGTGGGAAGGACCAAATGTGCAGGAAATGGAAGAACTGTGAGTGAGGACAGGATCAGTGATGGTGAAAAGGAAACCCTGTTTATGAAAAAGGAGGGCATCTCAGATATTCTAAAATAGAAACCTTAGAAGTACTTAGAAAGCCTCATTGTGTCAAAAAATTCTCTAACTTCCAATCGTGACATGTATACATGAATCTAATTAGTTTTCAAAGTTTCCTGTCTATACTCAATCAGCTATTCAGGGAGGATGTCATCTGAAGATCTAGCCACAGAAACCTCTTCACTGAGAGCTACCTGACAACTTAAAAGCTTCAATTTCTTTCTTAATGCTGGTTTGTGGTATGCATTTTAACTTCTAATTCAATATGGTGTCCAATAATGGATTAATGGTAATTTTTATCTCAAATCCCAACAGAGCCACACCAAGAGAACTTTTGCAGCCCAGTGGATCTGTGGCAACATTATCCTTTGCATAGTTATAGCACTCAGCTTTTCCTGCATCTCCAGCCATTAAAAGATTAACAAAATATTTTTGAATAAGCCATGATACATATATATATATAGTCAGAATAGTTTTTGATTTTATTAGTTTTTACGATGGATACTTTTGCTGACTATTGTTGGTCTTTAGGAAAAAGTGGCAGTGACCAAGCTCTGATTGTTTAGTAGAACACTCTTAGAGTGTTCCACAAACAAGAGTAAATCTACAAATGCTGGATGAGCTCAGCAGGCCAGGCAGCATCTACGGAGAAGTGTAAACAGTCGATGTTTAGGACTCTGATGAAGGGTCTCAACCTGAAAAGTTGACTGTTTACTCTTTTCCACAGATGCTGCCTGGCTTGCACTTCATGTGTGATACTAAACATATTGATTGATGTGAGCAATAATTGTTCCTTTTAGGTTGTTACCATTTTGGGTTTGTGTCTGGTTGATGTTATGGAAAGCTCCATCGAGGCAGTCTCGCAGGAGCCTTTGAGCAAAGCTGGCAATTCTTGCAGTAAACTACTGAACTGGCTTTTGCTAGACATTGGGAATACACAGAGAAGACAGTGAGTGTGTGAGGGTGATGAGGCTGAAAATTAACCATTGCCGAATCTGCAGATTTTCACTACTCTCTGTCATTTCATCTGGGGCTAGAACTGTGAAGGTCTTGTGTATACATCATCTGATATTGAATGTAGGTCACTTTCTTCCAGAAAAAGAAGTTGGTGTCACTGAGTGTCATAGAGATATAAATGGAAAGAAGATCTTTGACCCACCAAGTCAATGTTAATCATGAGGATCACAAAAATCAATCTACACCAATCCTACTTTAGTCTAACTCCACTTCCAACAACTGCTCCAAGATTTCACTAGTTAATTATGCATAGGGACAATTTGCAGTCACAATTAACCTACTTGCCAGCCTGGCTTTTGGATATCGGAAGAATCTGGAGAACTGGGGGAAACTCAAATTGTTATAAGAATAATGTGCAAATTATACACAAATGACATATGATGTCAAGATGGAACCTGGGACATAGGAACTATGAGGGATCATCTCTACTGACTGAGGTAATGGTGGAGGGCTATGTATGGCTGTCAAAAAGGATAAAGACCCACTCTGCTTTACCATTATACTGATAGTCAAGATGTGTAGCATTTGGCACACTTCCTTGGGTACAAAGTTTAACAGGCCACAAGCAGGGTTTCCAGGGAAATATGATCAGAAAAACAGTCCATTCAATTAACATGATCTGTAATGAAATATTATAAACACTAGACAAAGCCACCTGAACTGTACAGTCAGTAGAATAAAGATGCTCAATGAATTGACCTCAACGACTGCATGTCAAAACCGTTCTTTTGGTGCCTGAGCAGTTTGAGGAATTCTGTCACACAGTTCATTAGCATGGGTAAAACTGTTGCTGGCTGTTACATAGTGTAAAATGGAGGAATGAACATGGAAGAACCAAGATGCAAATATTTCTGAAGAAAATATCTCAGATTATTACTGTTGGCCAGTAAAGCAATGAAGGCTGCTTACTAAAGTGTTTCTTCATTTGATCCCAGCATCACATTTGGGGATTTGTAATAGTATTTCTTCACAGAAAGGATCTTAAAATTGAATGACATCAAACTGTTGTGATTTATAATATAAATAATATACATCATCATCTGATATCACGTGCAAAATGCTTTTGATAGCCTTAACTTTTTTGGCTTTCAGATGTATGTGTCTTGTGCTGGACCATGTTCAAGGAATCATCAGAGGATCTGGACAAATACACCATGATTGTCATGTAATTTATAAAAACAGATCAGTGTGTCCCCATTATATCATTCAGAGTCTTCTCTAACCAGAGGCCCTGGATGAACCATGAGATTCACTATCTGCAGAGTGCCAGATCAGTGGCATTCAGGTCTGGCACCCAGTTGAATACAAGAGGTCCACATACAGTCTCTGGAAAGCCATTTCATATGCAAAGTGGCAATTTAGGACCAAACTTGAATAACTGAAGGATGATTGACAGCTATGGCAGGGCTAGAATGCTATCACCTCCTACAAAATGAAATCAAACAACAAGCTGGCTTCGCTCCCAAATGAGCTCAATGCCTTTTAAGGATTCAAAGGAATCAAGGTACATTTATTATCAAAGAATGTAATGAATTACAGAACCTTGAGATTTTTCTGTTTACAGGCAGTCACCAAGCAAGAAACACAAAAGAACCCAATTAAAAAAAACCTAATGTGCAGAGAAAGAGGAGGAGAAAACACAGATCACGCAAACAACAGCATTCCAAACCAAATTGGGTCCATAGATCTGAGTCCTGGAGCAGCCAAAGTAGGCCCATAGCCTTGGTCTTAGTTTGTTATAGTGGGGCAAATGAGGAACTTGCAGGCAGTCATGGCATCAGGAATGAAGCTCGCAGATGTGAAGTGTATAGTTGCTGGAGCAGTCTCACAGTGTCAGCACCATGGAGAGAGGAGTGAACATCGTGGGACAGCGAGCAAAATTGGTCCAACCTTCACCTCTGGTCCTGATGCCCTGCCTTTCCAGTCTATCTGGGCCAGCATTTAAATCATCCAGACACTGGATCATGATGCACACTAGGATCTGGGCTCCACCATAGTGATGCACTCTGGGCCTAGACCTCACTGCCCAGCCTCAAGCCATTCTCAAATGGCTTGCTGCTTAGATTGATCCATCCTCACTCCCAGTTTAGGTGGATGGACACCAAAACTTCTCCACCTCCATCTCTGGAGTTCACTTTTAGAGGTGGGTTTGACATAATTATGTAATTACATAAAGGACTTTTACCCCTCTTTGTGTTCAATTTTTTGGAGTTCAATAAATGAGTTGCTACATTTTTTTTCTTAAACATAAAACGCCTTGCGACATTTTTTGTGAAAACCTACATTGGTGACCCCAATACTCTAGGAGGATTTCAGAATTATTGAACTTGTTGGCCAACACAGCTGCTTTGAAACTGCTGGTGTTTTAGGAGCAAAATAGCATCGCTTGGTTTGTACAAGCCGAGGCTCAATTCACGCTGCAAGAAATCACCACGGACCGCACCAAATTCTACTATGCAGTAGTGTCACTTGGTGTTCACAACTGATTTAAAACATGTCAAGATGAAAAATAATGCTGTGGCTGATTGCTTCTCAAGGTCTGATGAAGCTACAGACCCAGAGGTCCAGGCTAATTGAATAGCAATCAAGGGCCTTCAGTTGACTGATACTAATTTTGGGGAAGCTGGCTTCTTCTCCTGTGCGATGTCTCAACCAGTTGCCCTTGCCCTGTAGTTCCTGCAAAATGGAGATGGACTGTTTTTAACTCCATATTTGGCCTTTTGCTTCCAGGATAGAAGGCCTCACAGAAACTGATTGTACTAAAGTTTGTGTGGCATGGCCTCAGAAAGGACTGTGTGATTGGACTGTAGCCTGTGGGGAGTGCCAGTGTGCACAGTCAAGTTCTGGCACCATTGTCAACTTTAAAGCTCCCTGAGTGATGGTTTGGCCTTGTCAATGTGGAGCTTGTTGGTGCTCTCTCCCCCTCCCATGGTCCTACACATCTCCTTACCATAGTGGACTGTACTACCAGGAGGCCAGAGGTTACCTTTCTAGCATTGGCTGTTGGATTATACATTCATCAGCAGCTGGGTTACTTGGTCTGATACTTCCTCTGACTGCAGTCTCCAATCCATGTCAGACCTCTGGGCTGCGATGGGCCAGAGCCTGGGCATTAGGCTACATTACATCACAGCGTATCACCCGCAGTCCAATGGCCTAAGCGACCAGTTTCACCGCTAAGTAAAGGCTGCTCTGTGAGCTTCCCTGACAGATGAGAGTTGGCATAATTGTCTTCCATCGAGTCCTGCTGGGGCTCAGAAAAGCATCAAAAGAGAACCTTGGCAGAGTTGGTATACGGGTAGCCATTACGAGTGCCGGGTGACTTTAATTCTGATGCCGTGACTGCCCGGTTGGCCTCTCAACAGCGTTCCACCCTCCTCACTAAATTCAATTCTTTTGCCCCTATTCCTACATCCTTCCTGTTGACCTAATTTCCACCTCGTTTATTTTCATCTGCCATGATGCCCGCCAGCATCTGCTAGGCCCCCTTACAATGGCCCGCTCCATATTTTGGAATGGAGAGAAAAGACTTTTATCATAGATAAGAGGGGTAAACCTGAGTGTGTTTCAATAGGTTGCCTTAAACTGGCCCACTTATTTCCCATACCCCTGCCATCACAACATGACCATGAGCCTGCCAACACACCTCTGGATGAGCCAGAGACACCTGCTGCTCCTCCCCCCCATGCAACATAGGACCTGAGCTGAGCAGTTTGTCCAAGCTTCAGACAGGCTCACGATACCTGTTTTGGTGAATTATGCAGGGTAATGTAATTGGTGGAAAGGTACAGAATTCACAACCACTGACATTGAGTGAGGTTCACTTTAAGAGGCAGGTCTGATGTGATTGCGTAATTACGTATAGGACTTTTATCACGCTTTGTGTCCACTCTTTTGGAGTTTAATAAATGTCTCACATTGTTTTATTTGCAAAAACCTACAATATTACACTCCAACAGGCAACACACCAGCACGGCTCAACCCTTGAGTCAGCTTTGCCTTCTTTGCTTGCTATGGCCATCAAGACACAGAGGGCACCTTCACAAACTCCCACAGCCCCTGATGACCCGGTGATTTCAGTCTCTGAGGCCGAAGTGAAAATATCCTGCAGGAGCATGAACCTACAGAATTCATTTGGCCCATTCGGGGTACCTGGCCAAGTGCTGATCAACTGGCTGGAGTTGATCATTCACTGATATGAGAGTTCACTGATATCTTTAACCTCTCGCTTCAGCAGTCTGCTGAACCAGCTTCTTCAAGAAGGCTTCATTGATACCAGTGCCTAAGAAGAATATGCTAATAACTATTGACCAATATCATTTATATTCACTGTGATGATGTGCTTTGAGAAGCTGGTGATGAAACATACCAACTCCTGCCTGAGAAGTGAATTGGATCCATTCTAGTTTGCCTACTATCACAACAAGTCAAAAGCAGATGACATTCCATTGGCTCTTCACTCAATCCTTGAATATCTGGGTAGCAAAGATGCATATTTCTGGATTCTCTTAATTGACAACAGCTAGGCATTGGATACTATCATCTCCTTAAAGCTAATCAATAAGCTTCAAAACCTAGGCCTCAATACCTGCTTGTGTAAATGGATCCTCAATTTCCTCGCTTGCAGACCCCAGTCTGCTTGTATTGATAACAACATCTCCTTTACAATCTCCATCAGCACAGGTGCATCACAGGATGTGTGTTTAGCCCCTTGCTCAACTCGCTTTATACTTCTGGCTGTGATGTTAAGCACAGCTCCAATGTCATATTTAAGTTTGCTGATGACATCACTGTCATTGGCCAAATCAAAGGTGGTAATGAATCAGCATATAGGAGGGAGATTGAAAGTCTGGCTGAGTGGTACCACACGAACAACCTCTTACTCAATATTGCAAGACCAAGGAGATGATTATTGACTTCAGGAGGAGGAAACTGGAAATCTATGAGCCAGTCCTCATCGGAGGATCAGAAGTGGAGAGGGTCAGCAACTTTAAATTTCATGATGTTATAATGTCAGAGGATCAGTTCTGGGTTTAGCTCATCAGTTCCACTACAAGGAAACTACGGCAAAACTGAACTTTCTTGGAAGTTTACGAAGATTCAGCATGCCATTTAAAACTTTGACAAACTTCAGTAGATGTGTGTTGGAGACTATATTTACTGGTTGCATCACTGCTTGGTATGAAAACTCCAATGCCCTATACAGAAAAGCCTACAGGAAGTACTGGATGCTGTAGTATTGATGTGACTCCGACACCATTGTAGATTGAACAACCACTTTATTCAACAGACTTACATTTTTCTTACCTCTGTCCTGATGTCATACACACTCTGACCTACGAATACTCACACAATACTTTACATTCCCCTTCTCAAGATCTTTTTTGCGACATTGTGAATTACCAAAACACTGCCTCTAGGTATGCCTTTCTTATATTGCAACAGCCATGACCTAAACTAAAAAAACATCTTAACTTCTTATACTGTATTCTACATTGTATCTTACAATACTAACAGCAGTGTATTTTCTTTTACTAACATAGACTAATAAACCTTTTATTTCACACCTTGGAACTTATAACATGTGTGACTTTGCCTCAAACTGTGAGACTGTAGGTAGATCTAGTCTCTTTATCTAGCTGGAAGTTTGACTTGTCTCCCAGACCGTGAGTAACACAACTGTGACTGTGCTTGTCCTTCATCAGTGTCAGCCTCTCGAGTGACCTCTGTGTCTTTGCAGTCTGCATCACTCTTGGTGTCGTTTGTTTCCATGTCTGTATCTGTGGAAATGTCCTGTGCATCTGTACGTATTCTGTATTATGACATTTTCACCTATATGCTGATCTGGTAACTGTCTTGTATGTCTGTCATTGTAGCTCTTTTGCTTTATTTGCTTGTACTTTTGCTTGTCATGTACTTGAGCATTACTTTCAGGAGTCAGTAGAGTTGTGGATGTTGGCAGTTTGGACTTCAGACGACGTCCCATCAACAGCTGCGCAGGAGAGAGCCCCACACCCTCAATCGGTGTGTTGCGGTATTCAAGCAGAGCAATGTACGGGTCACTGTTGCTGCTTTGTGCCTTCTTGAGCATGTTCTTCACAGTTTGTACAGTTCTCTCTGCTTGTCCATTAGACTGAGCGTGCCCAGGACTGGAAGTAACATGTTGAACTTCCCAGCTTTCTGAGAACCTTCCAAGCTCACACTGGTATATTGTGGACTATTGTCACTAACGACAATATCTGGAATACCGTGTCTTGCAAATGTCGACTTCATTGCGGTAATGACACCTTGACTGAACGTGTCACTTGGTGATCTCCGGATATTTTGAATAGTCCACACAAAGCAGATACTCTGCACCATTGTAGTGAAAGAGATCTGTGCCAAGCTTCTCCCATGGTCTTCCTGGTAGTGGGTGGGGAAGCAAAGGCTCTCTTGGATTGCTGATTTTGTTTTCATTACAAACAGCACACTGAGACACAATGTCCTCTATCTGAGTTGACATACCTGGCCCATAGAGAATGTCCCTTGCTCTTTCTTTACATTTCACTATCCCCAGGCATGACTCATGAATTCTGTTGAGCACTGCCTGTCTCATTTGGTTTGGTACGATGAGTTTTGCTGTTATGAACATTAGTCCTGATGCATAGCTGATTTCCTCTTTAAATGTCCAGTATTTCTGCATTTCCTTTAGAACATCTTTTCTTTTTGTTGGCCATCCATTCATTGTAATGTTTCTTAGTATTTGCATTTCAGGATCATCTGCAGTCGCTTTCCTGAACATGTTCAACTTCTCAGAGATGAGTAGCTGAGGTGTAGCTCAATTGACCTCCAGCTCTCTTCCTAGCAACTCTTCCTTTTGCTCTTTGAGATAAGCACAGCTCAAAGCATCAGCAATGTGCAGTTCTTTACCTGGCTTATAGGTGACTGAGAGATTGTACCTCTGTAGCCTGAGAAGCATCCTTTGCAGCCTCATAGGAGCTTGGTGAAGTGGCTTTTTGAAGATGCTCTCAAGTGATTTGTGATCACTCTCAACCTGGATTTCTTTGCCATATACATATTGATGGAACTTCTTACACCCATAAACTATGGTGAGTAATTCCTTCTCGATTTGAGCATATCGGTGTTGACAGTCTGTAAGTGCTCATGATCCATACGCCACAGGCCTCCCATCCTGCAGTATAACAGCTCCTATTCCCTCCGAACTGGCATCCACAGACATTGTCACCAGTTTATTGACATCATAGAACTTGAGTGCTGGTGCATTGGTAACCAACTGCTTCAATGTGTCAAAACTTTTCTTTTGTTCATCTTCCCCGTGCCATTCAGTGTTGCTCTCTAGTAGCTTTCGAAGTGGAGCATTGACCTCTGATAAGTTGGGAATGAATTTGGCAAGATACTGTATCATGCCCATGAACCTCAAAAGTCCTTGCTTGTCTTCAGGTGGTGGTAGTTGTACCACAGCCCTGACCTTTTAATTATCACCGCTGAGTATGTGACCTTATGTATTTGATCTCTGTAGTTCTGATTCTACATTTACTTTTGTTCAGTTTTAGATTGTATTCACGTGCTCTCTCCCGGAGCTTCCTCAGTCTCTGATCATGTTCCTCAATTGTGTCACCCCATACCAGCAAATCATCAATGATACTGACCACTCCACCCAGGCCTTCAATCATTTGAGCCACGGACCTCTGGAATACCTCTGATGCAAAAGAAATTCCAAAGGGTAGACGCAGGAAACAATATCTCCCTATGGTGCTTAACTTGGAACTTTCCTCATCCAGCTTGATCCACCAGATACCTTGATTTGCAACTAATACTGAAAAGTATTTCGCATTAGGCATGCGGGAGACAACCTCTTCAACCATGAGTAGCGGATAGTGCTCTCTTTCGATGGCTGGGTTGAGATCTTGTGTATCCACGCGAATCCTCATCTTTTTTTCTGTGACCACTGTCACCATATTATTCACCCAGTCGGCCGGTTCTATTTGTCTCGTTATGACTCCCATCTGTTCCATTCTGTGTAGCTCCTCCACTACTTGATCCCTGAGAGCTACTGGAATCTTTCTCGGGGCATGCACGACTGGTGCAATAGTTGGATCAATCTGGATATGGTGTTTCCCTGGTAAACATCCTAGTCCAGAAAACAAGTCAGCAAAGTCTTTGAGAATGTCATTTTCTTTCTCAACACCATAGATTCGCTTTACCAGGCCTAACTTTGTGCATGTTGCTTTGCCCAGTATTGCTGGAACATGTTGCTGTACTATCTCAAACTCCATCTTGTGTTTTTGTCCTTTGTACACACAGGTGAGTGTTTTCTTTCCCAATGGCACCGTCTTGTAGCCGAAATATGCAACAAGCTTGCAGGTGGATTTTCTCAGTCTTCCTCTGATGTCCAGTGAGATGAATGTTTCTGCTGACATTACATTGCACTTTGCCCCAGTGTCAAGCTTAAATGTCACATTCCTCCTGTTTATTATCAGATCTTGAGTCCAATCATCTTCATCCTCCATCTCTGCATTGTCAATATTCTTGATGCATACCTCCTGTTCCACTTCAACTGTGCCAATGAACATGTCACTGTTGCCCTCACTCTGTTCCAGAGCATGCGTTTTCCTTGTGTGCTCCTGCAATTTGCGCATCTTTGCAAAGTGATTTTTTTCCTGCATAATTTGCATGTCTTATCAAAGGCTGGACATTTTCTACATCCATGTTTATAACCACATCTGTTGCAGTTAACTTCTTTTTGACCATCCTGTGGAGCTGGCTTTGTCCTACTCTTGTCAGTTTTCACAGTTTTTATTTTGTGCACTTCAATCTCTTCATTGAGCACTTTAACCTGACTTGATGTGATCTCACTGGCACGGTAAACATCAGTTGCCTTTTCTAATGTAAGATCTGCCTCTCCCAACAGCCTGCCTCTCACTTGATCGTCTCGTATGCTGCATACAATCCTGTCACATATTAAAGAATCATGCAGTTGTCCAAACTCACAGTCTTTTGCCTTGTTCTTCAAATCTGTTACATAGGCGTCTATGGTCTCTGTCGGTCCTTGAGCCCTCGTAAAAAAATAAGTGTCAGATGTACGGTAGGTTTTTTCCTGGTTCGCAGTAATCTTGAAACTTTTTCTTCAACTCTTCAATTTTATCTTGCTCACCCTCTTGGAAGACAAATGTGTTGCAAACCTTTATTGCCTCTTCCCCGGCCACATGCAGAAATGTAGCACATTGCACTTTCTCCATCTTTTCAGCTACGCCACTAGCGGTGCAAAACAGCTGAAACTGCTGGATCCATACTTTCCAGTTCTTAGCAAGATTACCTCGTAGGCTTAAACTTGACGGTGGCTGTAACTGTGACATCTTTTACATGTCTTCTCTTCCTTTTTTTTTACAATTTCTTCTGACACCAGGTAGTATTGATGTGACTCGGACACAACTGTAGATCGAACAACTTTGTTTGTTCAACAGACTTTCATTTTTCTTACCTCCGTCCTGATGTCATATGCACTCTGGCCTACGAATACTCACACAATAAATTACAGATGCAGCCCAGTCCATCACGGGTAAAGCCCTCCCCACCACTGAGCACATCTACGTGAAGCACTGTCCCAGGAAAGCAGTATCCATCATCAAGGACACCCACCATCCAGGCCACGTTCTCTTCTCACTGTTACCATCAGAAAGAAAGTACAGAAGCCTTAGGATCTGCACCACTAGGTTCAGGAACAGTTATTACCCCTCAACCTTTGGGGTCTTGAGCCAGAGGGGATATCTTCACTCAACTTTACTGGCCCCATCTCTGAACTGTTCCTACAACATATGGACTCACTTTCATGGATTCTTATTCTCATATTCTCGACATTTATAGCTTATCTATCTATGTATTTATATAATATTTCTTATTTCTCTTTCTTTTTGTATTTGCACAGTTTGTTGTATATTTCTGTAGATTGCTTGCCTTCTGTCCTGTTGGGTGCAATTGCTTCTACTGTATTTCATGTATTTACTGTAATTGTCCACAAGAAAATGAACCACAGGGTTACACATGGTGACATGTCTATAGTTTGATAATAAATGTACTTTGAACTTCGAACTTTGTACTCAGCCCCTGGAATTAACAGCTCACTGCTGTCAATGGCTTTGGCTAATCGAAAAAAAAACATTCAGAAACTCACATAAACTCTCTTAAAATATTTAAGTATTAACTTAAGTAAAATAAAAGTATTAAAATAGAGTACAATAAATTTTTACCTGCACTTTTTCTAGTGGGAGGTAACATCAATCACATGTAATGCTTACGTAAAGCTGGTGACCAGCTTGAAAGTGCATTTGAGTCCTGGTTATATGAAATTTGAACATAAGATCTGCAAGTGCTGAAAAAGTATTTAATATTTTGTTTGTTCATATTTGCTTCATATTTTGTTTAATTTTTCACATATCTTGAAAGTGTCATATTCAATATTGAATGTAAGTCCCTTCCTTACAGAGAAAAGAAACCTGGTGTCACTGAAGGTACAACACTGAAACAAGACTTTGACTCATCAAGTATTTGCTGACCATGAAGAATCAATTTACATTAATCCTCTCTATTGCCATATCTACATCAATTCCTATCAGATATATGAATAAATATATGAACCTAAAACAGGAAATGTTAGAAACACTGCTGTGGGAGAGAAAGTTAGAATTCACTCTGATTCTCTTTGCATGGGTTCAGCAAACTGCCAAGTATTTCCAATGTTTTCTATTTTCCCCTCAACAGCAGTCAGTCCTTGATGATGAGCAAGCTCACTTTCCCGATGGATTTTTCAGTCCATATGCACAAATAGGGCACAAGGTATGTCAGGTTATATGTGAAGGATGGTAGAAATACCATTCTCCTCACTGAGGGATAAACTGTAAATGACATTAATCTACCTTACATAGAACATAGAATACTACAGCACAACGTTGTGCCGACCCTTAAATCCTGCCTCACATATATGCCCCCACCTTAAATACCTTGATATACTCCAGGCTCTAATACTTTAACTAGGACAAGGCATCAAAAAGTGATTTGAAATATGTGGAACATGAATCAAACTGATCTACAGAAGAATCCATGGAGGTGAAAATTTGTCTGTGATTGCTCATGGTAAAGAAGAACTGAAATATCAGTAATCTAACGTGAATTGCCTGTTTGTAGAATTTTAAACCACTGACTTACTATTCAGTCTTCTTTAATGCTTGTGATCAAAGAAGAATGCTGAACATGTGCCATCAATTTTGATGAAGTTTATTATGAGATGTTAGGGTGTTGTCCTTATTTGAGAAGTGTGACAAAAGGATTAAGGACAATATTGGTGAGTGTGCTCCACTGCCAAATGGGGGGGAATAAATGATCTTTCAGACTACGTTCAATTTGAATGACAACTGCACAGAAAAAGAGCATGTATGCTGCCTATTTACTAATTGTCAGTTTGATTATCATCTTGCTTTAACCTCCTGATTAATTCAATATCTAATCTCCTTACACAAAAGACTCCTTTCAATCATTTCTCCCAGAAGAATGCATGCTTTTTCCAGTTGTCATCATTGTTGCTTTTGCTCGTCTCTTTGATTTTGAGTCACTAATTTCCTTCAGATGTTTTGAATTGGGATAGAAAAAATCTAGCGTTCATAGTCAGAGTATATTTTATGCTGTTCCATTAAAAACTAATTATTAAAAGCATGAAATATATAATATCATTCTTCATTTTTTTGGAGTGTCATTGGTAAAACAAATATTAAAGAAATTATAGCCATCCTGCCAGAACTTCAGTGGACAAATTTTTGCTCGTATTTTAGAACATGATTGAAAACATATTCATAGCTTATAAACATTATTTTCTTGATGGCAAAGCATAAAGAAGGATGTTAAAGATGGTTTAAAGTGCCAATAAAATATATACGTTGGCAAAAAAGTATTTAACTTTCATGATCATGACAAGCCCCCAAACTGCTAAGGAACAAATTTATTTCAAATAAGTTTGAACCACAGTTGCTTCTGTTATGCAAGCTAATATGAGACAAATTCATACGTATGTCAAGGTCTGTTAATATCAGTGATAAGTGTGACTACCCAGTTCACTATTTTAATGGCATTGGTTTAAAGATAGTTAAGAATATTGGGTATTTCCTAGATTCAGAAAATAAAATAATTTTTCTATTTCTTTGTCTTAGTTTCCTGACAGATAATTTGGGTCTAGAGTACTCTCTGCATTCTCATGTGAATTATAGCAAATGGGTACTGTGCCAGAGGAAAGCTCATGCATTGGATTTGCACAACAGCTTTAATTGCACTTTTAGACGACGGGGAGAGAAAAAAAAATCACAAACCCGAGCACAACAAATGAGGTTTAGTAGCATTATGGTCAGAGATAAAAAAAAACAATTCCTGGCATAATTTTATAATCAGCTTGCCAGAATTTGACAGATTGGCTGAATAGAACTATTTGAAATATGTATGATTACACAAGGGGTTTTCTGTCAGTTTTCATCTTGTAAACAAGTTGGATGCTTATTCCTTCTGTTAATCTCTTTTTATTTGCATTATTAATGTATTTTCATTTGGCAAAATTTCATCATCTTATGACAATTTGGAAAAATCTGCCCGGTGATGTGAACTGCCAGATCAATGAACTTAATATTCTCCCCAAAGTACCATTCCATTACAATGTATGATTACTTCACAAATTCATCATAGGTAGATTGCCAAATGTTGCAAACAATTTTGAGTAACAATAAATTATGAATAAAGAATAAGTTAGTTGTAAGATGAAACTGAGGTGACTTACTTAAATTGGTAATTTTGATGGAAATCAATGTAACGGATTAAGTGAGGATTTCAATGCCAAGAGGTACAAATTAAGATGCTTTAGAACATGCTAAATAATGTCAACAGAGATTATTCTTAAATACAGGGTCAGGGTTGAATCCAGGTTGTTGGAGTTTTGAGGAAGCAGTGATCATGTGTGAATCCATCAAAATTCTTGCTCTATGTCTTTCAGGTTTAACCTTTTCAAAGACTATCTCCTATGCCATTGGTGAACATGTCAGATAGGTCTTCTGGTCCTCAGCAGATGGAGCTAATCTATTCCTTCTCCTTATCAGCTCTTCTACCATAAGCATGACTGCAGCTTCAGATAATCTGAGAGCCTCTTTATTCCTCCATGTTGCTCTAATATTTCCTAAAAGGGGAAAGATGCTAATGAGTTTATTCTCCAGTCTGAACCCAATGTATAGTGATTGCTTTGATAGTCCAGGAATTCAAATGAATTTAAAGGGTCCTGGTTCTTGGGTGCAATTGATCAAATGTTCCATTTTTAGTAAAAAAAAATCTTTCACTAACTTATGAGTCGCAGGAATGTCTCTATGCTAGTCAATTTGGAACAGCCAAGTTCAAGTTTTTTGCAATGCTTCCGATGGAATGTCCAAAGGAGAATGACATCATCATATGTGCCTTTGACAAGGCCATCACTCTGCGGAGTGAGAGTGATTAATAGACAAAAGTTCCTGGTCAGATTTCTACATTGATGCAATGTAATCCAAAATTGGTTATTATCAGGTTTCACACTGGTAAAAAAAATATAGTAAGCTATGTAATGATAAAAAATTATGTGAATTTTTACATCCAGACAGATGGCTTTTATAAAGTACCAATGACCTTCTGTTTTGGAAAGGAAGAGAAGATCACTGGTTTTCCAATTAACTGCCTTAATATTAAAAGCTGTTTTCTGACATTTTTATCTGAAGTAGTCAAAATGATCCAATTTTCTGTAGGGGTACTGAGGCCAAACCAGCAATCACTTGATGATATCTGATTTTTAATCATGAGTTGAACAATATGCCTGCAGTATGACAATTGCAGTCATTGTGAATATTATAGATTTACATCTGGAACAAAATCCCTTGAAATCTAGTATCTTTTACCTTCCCTCTCCGTCAAGTATTAGTCCTATTTTTCCACCAACTTGTCCATAAGTTTGGCATGAAAATCCTTCGACTCAAGTGTCTGTAATGTGGGAATTACATTATAGTTACACTTGATCTATTTAGAGATTTATAGATATTTATGCCAGTTTCTGTGACTTTGTTTGTCTAATTATGCTAGTGATTAAATTGTATTTATGCAATCTCATTTCTAGTTCTGAACTCAAAATAAACTCCTGATGGGATAATAAAGATATATCAAGTAAATTACTTCCAATGTTTGGTTCACGATGACTAGTCATGAATTGTGGCCCTGCAGCTGAAAAAAACAACTTACACCTAAACCTATCAACTCTATTTATATGGAGTTTTTATTCTATACACTTTCTCCAATGCCATTGCCCAATTTCATTAGGCAGAATTCACCCAGACTGTTAAGGGTTAAGTTTGCCTTGTATGTTAGATGTTAGATTGTACATTATTAACTTTTGGGGGAAGGGTTTTTTCTTGTGCGTGCGCGCGCGCACACACACACACACACACACACACACACACACTCGCCATTTGTTTGCTAGTGGAAAAAAGTGTACCTTAGAAGTCATTACACTCATACTGATTTTTGTTGACACTCCTACAACTCTTATTTTTTCCTCTGTAGGGAAGATTTGGCTTCCTGTCCGGTAAACCTGTATTTTCCCAGTGGGTCTTCTGTTAAACCATTTATTGCTGCCTTTACCCATGTCAACACTCCGATGATCCCATCCTGTTTCATTGACCTTCCTATTCACTATGTCTGTTGTGAGCAAATCTACCCTGCCCTATTCAACACTCCTAACCCTAACTCCGAAAACAATTTGAACGTCTTCACACAGCCATTCTCAGTACCTTCTTCCAGAATATCTATTTGTTTAAAAACAAGAGCGATACAGAAGATGTTGGAGGCAACATCTGTCGAGGGAAATGGACAGTTGATGTTTTGGGTGAAGATCCTTCTTCAGGACCAGAAAGAAAGAGCGGAGTTAACTTTTGTAAAAAATATGGAGAGCAGGGATGGAGCAAGAACTGGTAGGTGATAGGTCAGAGGGAAATGATTGGCAGGTGAGGGACGGAGAGAGTGGGAATGATGGAACACACTGGGAGAAGATAGGTGGATGTGAAAAAGAATTGAAGAAGATCAAACCTAAAAGGAAGGAGGCAAGGTGGGGGGGGGGGAAGGATCTGATTGGTGGAATGTGTGCATGATGAGCAAAGTTAGTGGGTGAGGGTGGGAAAGAGATAAGATAATGAGGCTGGTGGGATAAAGGGAAATAAAGGGAGTAGATGTGAGTGTGTACCAGAAGTTAGAGAAATTAATATTCATGCCATCAGGTTGGAGATTGCCAAGACAGAGGTTCTGTTCTTCTAATTTGCATGCAGCCTCAGAATGGTAGTGCAGGAGACTATGGACAAGCATGTCAAGGTAGAAATGGGAAGTGGAATTCAAATGGCTGGCCACCCAGGAGATGTTGGTTACTTTGGCAGAGAGACTGAAGGTCCTTGGCAAAGTGATTCCTTTTATTCTGCATTTGGTGTCAGTGATGTAGAGGAGGACACTCCAGGAGCACCAAATGCAATAAATGACACTGATGGATTTAGTTGTGAAGGATTCCTTCATCTGGAAGGATAATTTAGAGCTCTGAATAGTAATGAGGGAATAGGTGTAGGGATGTGTGTAACAGTTATTGTGGTTGCATAGATAAATGCCAGAAGGAAGATCATTGTGGTGGGATGAGCAGACAAAGGAATTATAGGAAAGAGAGCAATCCCTCTCGAAAGCAAAGCGGAAAGAAGGAGAAGATGAGCCTGGTGTTAGCATCCCCGTGTGGGGAGATGTATAAGATGAGAGCTACAGCCATGGGGGACTGAATAAAGGAGGGCACCTTGGACATCCCGAAGTGGAAAGCCTTATCACAGGAACGGATGCAGCTGAAAGAAGGGAATTGCATCCTTGCAAGTGACTGAGTGGGAAGAGATGTAGCTGAGGTAACTCAGGGTGTTAGTGGATTTATAGAAGATGTTACTGGATTATCCTTCTACCAAGTGGACCAAGTGGATTTCAGGCAGGGGTGTTATTTGATAGCAAAGTTGATGGATTTGCCAAGCTCTGTACAGGTGCAGGAAATGACACTGATGCTGTTTTCACTGAAGCGGAGGAAGAGTTGGGAAGCACTGTCCGTGTAGGTTTGGAACATGAGTATGCCCATCTGTTTTCCCTTGGACATGATCACTTGAGAAATAGTATTTAGAGGTTATGCATATTGTACCACTCATCAGAAAAGTTATTCTAGAGTTATCCAAGGATGAATTTCATAATTCCATCATGAAGTTGCTGCTCAAGATATGCCTTGACTTCATAAACGGTTAAATTTGTACAAATTGGGTTAGCTATTCTTCTTTTTCTTCAGGTGCTTAAGGAAAGTTCTATCAGAATTTTTGCACCTGATAGAGTCTAATAAATCCCATTACAAGATAATTGTGTAAATTGTAAGAGAATGGAAACAGATTAGGATGCTCTCCCTCTATTACTTATGTCATAATTTGGTGGGCTTTGGCCTCCTACTGGAATTGAAAGTGATCCTACCTCCAAATTTGCACATGGATAATCAAATAGTTGAGTTACCAATTGCTGAATAAAACATCATTTCGCAGATCAATATTTTTAATATCTAACATGAAAATTGGCTAAGAGAAAGTGATAATTAATAATCGTGTGTTTAATGGCCTTTAGAAGAGAGTGATGACAAAATCATATTTTCATATTAAGAGTAAAAGTGAACTAGTTCAATCTAAAACAAGAGTCTTAAATCTAACAATAAGTGTGTAGGTAAAAAGCATGAGTGGGATATAACAGAATTTAAAATTATATTAAAAATATACACTCAGGGGCTACTTTATTAGGTACACCAGTACACCTGCTTGTTAATGCAAATACTTAATCAGCCAGTCACGTGGCAACAACTCAATGCATAAAAGCATGCAGACATGGTCAAGAGGTTCGGCTGTTATTCATTACAAACATCAGAATGGGGAAGAAGTGCGATCTAAGTGACTTTGACTGTGGGAATGATCATTGATGTTAGATGTATAGTTTGAGTGCTTCAATAACTGCTCATCTCCTGTGATTTTCACACATAACAATCTCTAGAGATTTCAGAGAATGGTGCAAAAAGCAAAAAAAGCATCCAGTTAATGGCAGTTCTGTTGGAGAAAATGCCTTGTTCGTAAGAGAGGTCAGAGCAGAATGGCTAGATTGGTTCAAGCTGACAGGAAGGCGACAGCAAGCAAGCGCATGTCACAACAGTGGTATGCAGAAGAACATCTCCAAACACACATGTTGAATCTTGAAGCAGATAGGCTACAGCAGCAGAAGACCATGAACATACACTAGATAGCCACATTATTAGGTACAGGAGGATCTTAATAAAATAGCTACTGAATGTATATTACCAATCATGCAATTTAACTGCTGCAATAAATATGCTATATGTCTTTTTAAGGCACAGAAAATCCAATAGGCAAAGTTAGCCAGCTTCAGATAAAATAGGTTAAAGGTGGTATTAGATAAGAAGAAAGACATAATATTGTTAATGGGAGCAGGAACCCGAGGAGTGAAAAAGGTTTAGAATGCAGCAAAGGAGAAACAACAAATTGATAAAAGGAAGTAGAATATGAGATTCATCAAGAAAGCAGTAACCATCATTAAGGAGAATCAAGATCCTGGATATGCCCTCTTCTCAATGTCACAATCAGAGCAGAGATACAGGGGCCTGAAGATCCTCACTCTGTCAAAATCTTATAAACAACTTCATCCCCTTTGTCGTCAGGTTTTGAAAGGTCTATAAACCCATGAATACTATTTTGTTCTGCTGTTCAACAAATTCTGTGGCATGCCAATGATAATCAACCTGATTCAGATTCATCTCATAAAGAAGATTACATCAGATTGTGAAGAAACAGCTACAGAAATGTAAAGATAAATAGTGACCTGCAAACATGGGTCCCTTACAGACTGAAACAGGAGAAATTGTGTTGGGAAATCAAACATGACATAAGAAATAAAACACAGACAAAAAAAAATCCCCAGAAATAGTAGAGTATGTTTGATGTAAACAGAAGTTAAGAGAAATTAGCATTGGTAAGAAAATTGTATTATTGTTGCTAATAGTATTGAAAGCCAGTTAGCTCTCCAGGACATGATGATGTGCATCCTCGGGTTTGAAGAGATTCTACAGAAAATGCGTGCAAATCCACAACACACACAACAGGTCTGTCAGCATCTATAGAGGAGAATAGATGTTTCAGGCTGAGACCCTTCATCAGAATGAGAAGGTGGGGGGAGGAGAGGGTATACAAACTGGCAGAAGATAGGTGATAGTTGTCTATTATGGGTTAATTGACATTTTGAGATAAAGATGGGAACCAAAGCAGTTGATCAGTAAGTGGGGAGATTAAGGGGAAGTTGGTATTTAGAACAAATACCTATGAAAAGAAGATTAGGCAGAGCCAGGTTAATGAACAGAGTGGGATTGATGGGCTGAAGTGAACTTATTTCAATATAAGGAATATTATGGGTAACTAGACACATTTAGAATATGGAATAGTATATGGAACTATGTGGCCACAACAGAGACTGGGTTGAGAGAAGGGCAAGACTGGCAGCAAAACATCCTAGGGTTTCAATGTTTTATCCACAATAGACAGGTGAGGAGTTAATTACTGATCAGAGAGAATATCAAAGCTACACTTAAAGAGGATGTCCAGGAGGGCTCATCTAGTGAGGCA
This sequence comes from Hypanus sabinus, assembly GCF_030144855.1. Lineage (NCBI taxonomy): Eukaryota > Metazoa > Chordata > Chondrichthyes > Myliobatiformes > Dasyatidae > Hypanus > Hypanus sabinus. The sequence continues at coordinate 52,525,021 of NC_082713.1, forward strand.
GTATGGGTAGAACTCAGAACTAAGATATGTGTAAGGTTTCTGACAGAGGAACAGATATGGGTGCAATTTCTGAAAAGATGTAAAAAAAAACAGGGTTGTTGTAGTGGGTGACCTTAATTTCCCTAAGATTGTCTGGGACTTCCCAAGTGGCAGAGGCTAACATGGGGAGGCATTTGTTAGGAGAATTCAGGAGGGTTTATTTAAACAACATGATAATAGTCTAACCAGGAAAGGGCCCATTATAGACATTACATTGTGTCATGAACCTGTCCAGGTGGGGTTTAAAGAATCAAGGGGTGACATTGCATGCTGTGTGGCTACCTGATAGCAGCAGTGAATAAAGAGCATGGCCTGGGTGGTAAGGATCTTTGATGATGGATGTTACTTTTCTACGGCAACATTTCATGCAGATGTGCTCAATGGTTGGGAGGGTTTTACCATGATGTACTGGGCCAAATCCATTACCTTTCATGGGACTTTCTGTTCAAAGGTATTGGTGTTCCCATACCAGGCTTCAGTGCAGCCAGTCAGCAGGTCCCACCACACATCTATAGAAGTTTGCCAAGGTTTTTGATGACATGCGGAATCTTTGCAGACTCCTGAGGAAGTAGAGGGACTGTTGTGCTTTCTTCGCAATTATATTTATATGATGGGTCCAGGACAGGTCCTCTGAGATAGTGACACCCAGGAATTTAAAGTTATTGACAGTCTCCATCTCTGCTCCTTTGATGATTACTGGTCCATGGACCTCTGGTTTCCCTGTCCTGAAGTCAACAACCAGTTCCTTAGTCTTACTGACATAAAGTGAGAAGTTGTTTTTATTACACCACTCAGTCAAATTTTCAAAATCCCTCTTGTATGCTGATTTATCATCACCCTTGATATGGCCCACAATAGGTGTGTCATCAGCAAACTTGTATATGGTGTTATTTAACTTGTATAAGTTAGATATGATAAGTTATTTAAATCTAAACTACTCCTGAAACGTTGGTCACATTATTAGTTTTAAAATTAACTGGGGCACATTTCTACTTTCTTTTGTTCTTAAACTTAAAAGGTTCATGCCCATTGACATGAATTAGAATATAAATACTGGTTTGAAACATGTCACACTCTTTTGACTTTAGTACAGCATTCCTCTTCTATTTGTGCATTTAAAAGCTTGACAACATAATCCGTATCAATATAATTTATAGAAGTGCTTGACAGTTCGTTAGTACAGAAACAAGCCATGTTTTGAAGCTTCAACTTATGCTTCAATGCTCTTTTGAAAAGCTCTATAATCCTGGGCAACTCATTTGGTCTGATCTCAACTAATAAGGGTTCATAATAAAATGGCAAGAGCTGCAAGTATTCATTAGTTCCATCAATATCAAATAGGATAGACTAACATCTTGGATGCCAATTCTCTGTCATTATTGGCAATGAGAAAAGAATGAAGCATCCTTTGTTCGACTGAATTGTGTTGAGGAATAGGAAAGAATAGCAGATAAAAGGAGTACAATATGCTCCTGTAAAGAAACTGAAAGGGTTTAATGGCGTAGAAAAATAAGTGTAATTTTTTTTTAAAAGTGAAGAGGTCAAGAAGTGATAAATAATTTGGAATTATCATTTTACCCCCATTTTAGCTTTGCCCTGTGAAACGTTTTATATATTGTACGGCTTTCAAAAGCGATGAACTGTCTGTATGCAAAATGTCAACCTATTTATCCACTCATTTTATGTTCAGACCTCAGCATCCTCCAGCAGTTTATTTCTGATTTCCATCAGTACAAATGCATTTTTACATTTTTATGTGGAATGTGACATGGGGCTATAATATAGTTGGTTTTGTTAGGGAATTATTGCATCAAAGTACATCCAAATCCCACAGCTCAGAGTGTTTCTTAGCAACACTAAGCGCTGATGTCAACATGCTCAGAAACAGGCTTATTTATGGATCCCTAATCTTGTGTGTGAGCTCCCCTGAGTTTGCAGTAGTATAAACAAGGGATGCGCCAGCAAATCAATAGGAAATCAAACATTACCACTTCATAAACACAGGCAGTCCACACGTAACTTCCTGAGTCAAGCCACAAATTCTTTGTAAACATGGGCATATATCTTGCAGTCCAGTGTGAAAAATATTGTGTTGGACTATGATTCCAATACCCAACAACATTTGAAAACTACAAAAGACATTGATGAGTCATGAAAATTAAAGTTTGGAATTTAGATTCATTTTGACATATTCTAATTGATTACAGGAATTAAATGTCAAAAACTGAAAACAATCAGGCATAAAAATGAAAACAGCATTTGGCGGCAGATATTATAATGCTTGTTTTAGCATACTCTATCCTATTACATCAGGTATCTGTGGTTTTGGTTCGTTGATCTATTTGAAACTAATGTCCACTATAGTTAGTCTTGGTAGGATCATAATGCAGGATGCAATGGCTGTCAGTCATTATAGAACCTTTTCTATTGATCTGGTAAATTGGGTGCAGTATTAACAAGTAGCTAATATGAACTCTTAAGTTCAAAGTTTGAAGTAAATTTATTATCAATGTATGTATATCTCTTCTCATAAAACTCAGAGATTTATTTTCTTGTGGGTACTGAATAAATCCACAATAGAATAATGACCACAATAGAAATTATGAAAGACCCCCATCAACGTGGGCATTCAACCAGTGTGCGAAAGATAACAAACTATGCAAATACAGAAAGAAAGCAAGCGATAATTTAAAAAATAAGCGATACACATTGAGAACATAAGATGAAGAGTCCTTGAAAGAGTCCATAGATTGTGGGAACAATTCATGATGGGGCAAGTGTAGTTGAATGCAGTAATCCCCTCTCGTTCAGGACCCTCATAGATGAGGGGTGACAACCATTCCTGAACATGGTTGTGTGAATCCTGAGGCTTCTGTAACTTTTTCCTGATGACAGCAGCAATGAAGGTTCTTCAATAGGTCAATAGGTACATTTAATGTCAGAGAAATGTATACAATATACATCCTGAAATTCTTTTTCTTCACAAACATCCACAAAAAGAGGAGCACTCCAAAGAATGAATGGCAGTTAAATATTAGAACCCCCAAATCCCCCCCACCCCCCAGCTACCCGCTCCCACACACAAGCAGCAGCAAGGCAATGATACCCCACCCAACCAGCAAAAAAGCATCAGTGTCCACCACCAAGCGTGCAGCAAATCATCAATAAAAACACTGGCTTGCAGTACCCCAAAGACTACTCGTTCACCCATAACATAGGCTCTCTCTCTCTCTCTCTCTCTCTCTCTCCTCCCCCCCCCCAAATAAGGGAAAAAGAAGTGTTTCTGTTTCACAGAGAGAGGGAGACATAACAAAACAACTCGCTTATTTATGGTGTTAAAAGCCTGTTACATTGCTTTTTCTGAGCTCTATGCCGCTGGGCACACAGCTAACAGCAGGCCCCCTGCTTCCAGTCTTCTTTGCTCTGCCGCGACGCATCAGTGGTAGCACCAGCCTTAAATCAGCCCGCCTCCAGAGCCATGAAAATCCGGCAGCCCTGAAGGCACACTAGCTTTCCAGGTTGCATCCTTGGCATATCGAAAAGCGGCCAGTCGTGCGGCCCTGAGAGTGGTTCCCATTCCCGTAAAGGACCAGTCAGAGTGTAACTCCAGGTCAGGGTCTTCAAAAGAACCTTGAGAGGGAAAAAATGAGATATCAAAAATAGAAATAAAGCTGTTTCCGACAATGCAGGCAAAGGAGTTGCCGTTTAGCGCCATCATCGCTTGGCCTCACCTTCAGATACATTAGGTGAAAAAGAGAGGCAGAATGGATATCGGACTGATGCTGGAGAGATAGTATGGGGGCAACAAAAAGGCAGACAAACTGATCAAGTATTTTTCATCAGTCTTCATGGTGATTCTCCTTTATCTATCTTGCTTGTGATTTCTTCAAAGAATTCCAACAGATTTGTCAGGCAAGATTTTCCCTTGATGAAACCATGCTGACAATGATCTTTTTTATCACGTGCCTCCAAGTACCCTGAGACCTCATCCTTAATGATCATCTCCAACATCTTCGCAACCCCTGAGGTCAGACTAACTGGCCCACTAGCAGTATGATGGAAGTTCCAGGTGTCAGGGGTTATGAAGTGTGTGAAGTTATCACAACTAGAGAGAAGGCTCTTCAGAAACGGAGAAGTCTGAAGGTAGATAAGTCACTTGGACCAGATGGTGTACTCTCCAGGGTTCTGAAAGAAGAGGCTGAAGAGATCCTGGCGGTATTAGTAACGATAAGACAATAAGACCATAAGACATAGGAGCCGAATTAGGCCATTCAGCCAGTCGAGCCTGCTCTGCCATTCCATCATGGCTGATCCTGGATCCCAGTCCACCCCATACACCTGAATTCTTTCCATATCCTTGATGTCTTGACCGATCAGAAACCTATCACCTTCTGCCTTAAATACACCCACGAACTTGGCCTCCACTGCAGTCTGTGGCAGAGCATTCCACAGATTCACCACTCTCTGGCTAAAAAATTCCTTCTAATCTCTGTTCTAAAAGGTTGTCCCTCAATTTTGATTCTGTGTCCTCCAGTTCTGGATACCCCCACCATAGGAAGCACTAGATTCTGGATTGGTTCTGGAAGACTGGAAAATTGCAAATGTCACTCCACTGTTCAAGAAGGGAGAGAGGTAGAAGAAAAGAAACTATGGGCCAGTTAGTCTGACCTCAGGGGTTGCGAAGATGTTGGAGATGATCATTAAGGATGAGGTCTCAGGGTACTTGGAGGCACGTGATAAAAAAGATCATTGTCAGCATGGTTTCATCAAGGGAAAATCTTGCCTGACAAATCTGTTGGAATTCTTTGAAGAAATCACAAGCAAGATAGATAAAGGAGAATCAGTTGATGTTGTTCTCTTGGATTTTCAGAAGGTCATAGACAAGGTGCCACAGGTAAAGCTGCTTAGCAAGCTACGAGTCCATGGTATTACAGGAAAGATTCCAACACGATTCCAAAGTACTGACTGACTGGCAGGAGGCAAAGAGTGGGAATAAAGGGAGCTTTTTCTGATTGGCTGTTGGTGACTAGAGGTCTGTGTTGGGACCAGTTCTTTTTACATTATATGTCAATGATTTGGATGATGGAATTGATGGCTTTGTTGCAAAGTTTGCAGAAGATGTGAAGGTAGGTAGAGGGGCAGTTAGTCCTGAGGAAGTAGAGAAGCTACAGAAATACTTAGACAAATTAGGACAACGGGCAAAGAAGTGGTAGATGGAATACAGTGTTGGGAAGTGTTTGGTCATGCACCTTGGTAGAAGAAATACAAGTGTTAATTATTTTCTAAATGGAGAGATAATACAAAAACCGGAGGTGCCAAAGGGACTCGGGAATCCTTGTGCAGGATTCCCTAAAGGTCAATTTGCAGGTTGAATCTGTGGTGAGATAAGCAAATGCGATGTTAGCATTCATTTTAAGAGGACTAGAATATGAAAACAAGGACGTAACGTTGAGCCTTTATAAAGCATTGGTGAGGCCTCACTTGGAGCATTGAGAGCAATTTTTGGCCCTTTATCTTAGAGAGGATGTGCTGAAACTGGAGAGGGAAGAAAGGAAGTTCACAAAAATGATTCCAGGATCGAATGGTTTGTCATATGAAGAGTATTTAAAGGCTCTGAGCCTGTATTCACTGGAATTTAGTAGAATGAGGAGTGACCTCATTGAAACCTATTGAATAACGAAAGGCCTTTATGGAGTGGATGTGTAGAGGATGTTTCCTATGGTGGGAGAGTCTCAGATCAGAGGACACAGCCTCAGAATAGAGGAGCAGCTTTTAAGAATGGAGATGAGGAGAAATTTCTTTAGCCAGAGAGAGGTACATCTGTGGAATTCTTTGCCACAAGCATGCTGAGGAGGTCAAGTCTTTATGTATATTTAAGGCAGAGGTTGATAGATTCTTGCTTAGTCATGGCATGAAGGGATACAGGGAGAAGGCTAAAGATTAGGGCGGAGAGGAAAATTGGATCAGCCATGATGAAATGGCAGAGCATACTCGATGGGCCAAATTGCCTAATTCTGCTCCTATATCTTATGGTGTTATGATCTACAAGAAAACATGAGCTGGGTAGTAGGTGTCTCTGATGATAGATGCAGCCTTCCTGTGACAGCTTTTTGTGTAGATGTGCTCAGTGGTGGGGAGGGCTTTAGCAGTGATGGATTGGGCTGTTGGCACTATTTTTGTAGGATTTTCCATTCAAGAGCATTAGAGTTTCCATACCAGGTTGTGATGTAGCCAGTCAATATATTCTCCACCACGCATCTATGGAAGTTTGTCATTGCTGTGCTCTCTTCATAATTGCACTTATGTGTTGGGCCCAGGACAGGTCTTCTGAAAAGATAACACAGAGGAATTTAAAGTTGCTGACCCTCTCCATCTTTGCTCCTCCCAATCGGGACTGGCTCATGGATCTCTGGTCTCCTCTTCCTGAAGTTAATAATCAGCTCCATGGTCTTGCTGACATTGAGTAGGATGTTGTTGTAGTGGCACCACTTCGCTAGATTTTCAATCTCAGTCCTATATGTTGATTCGGGCAAGTGGGGCTCATCAACCTTGGATGACAGCCTGCCTAGGAGAAGGAGAACTCTGATTTTAAATGTCCACTGCCTTGCTGCCATAGCCTTGCAAGGGAAAAGCTTTGGGAGTAAACCCTGAGGAAGAAATCCAGAGTCGGGGTCCCTAAGGCAATTTGATGTTGTTTATAACTTCACTCTGGCAATCTCTGCAACATTGGTGCCAAGCTGTATCAGCGCTTGCCCTTCCCTTGGACTACATCAGTGATGTAGAGAGGGGGAGACCGTTGTATGGGCAACAGATGGTTATTCAAATCTTCCCGCCTGGGCTTACGCTCTGGAGAGGACACAGCTCACCACAGGTGCAAACCCATGATTTCCTAGGACTGATGGCTGCCTATTACTATGCTGATTCATCACCACCTTTGATTTGGGCTATGATGGTGGTGTTGTCAGCAAGCTTGAATATGACATTGGAGCTGTGCTTAGCCTCACAGTCATAAGTGTAAAGCAGGTAGAGCAGGGGGCTAAGCACACAGCCTTGTGGTGTACCTGTGCTGATGGAGATCGTGGAGGAGATGTTTTTGCTAATCTGAACTGACGGGGGTCTGCAAGTGTGGAAACTAATTGCACAAGGAGGAATTGAGGCCAAGGTTTTGAAGTTCATTGACTAGTTTTGAGGTTTTAATAGTATTGAATGCTGAGTTGTCAATAAATCATTCCAATGCATGCACCTTTGCAGTTCAGATGTTCCAGGGTTGAGTGAGGAGCCAATGAGCTGGCAGCTGCTGTCGACCTTTTGCTCTAGTAGGCAAATTGGAGCGGGTCCAAATCACTTCTTAGGTAGGAGTTGTAAGTTCCATCACCAACCTCTCAAAAGAATTCATCACTAAGGATATAAGTGCTACTAGATGATATTCACTGAGGCAAGTTGCCATGTTTTTCTTAGGCACCGGTATAAGTGAAGTCTGTTTGAAGCAGGTGAGTACCTTAGACTGCCGAAGTGAGAGCTTAAAGATCCCAGTGAACATTCTAGTCCATTTATCAGCACAGTTGTTTAGTCCATAGCAAGATACCCCATCCGGTCCGGATTCCTTTTCTGGATTCACCCCCTTCTAAATGCTGCTCACTCTTTGGCCTCAGAGACTATAAAATCATCAGGGGCTGTGGAAGTTTGTGAAGTCTCCTCCATGCTTTATTGGTCAAAATGAGCATAGAAGGCATTGAACTCATCTCTGTTATCACCTATTTCACTTGATTTTACTTTATAAGAGGTGATAGCATTCAAACCCTGCCACAACTGTCGAGCATTCTTCGTCGATTCAAGTTTGGTCAGGAATTACCAATCCTCCCATGAGGATGTTTTCTGGAGATCATACCTGGACCTCTTGTAACTTTCTTGGTCACTGGACTTGATTGCCTCTGACCTGTCCTTCTATAGGTCTCTTGGTTCATCCAGGGCTTCTGGTTGGGGAAGAATGAACGACTTTGTGGGTACACACTCGTCTACAACTGTTTCAATAAAGTCCTTGACAACAGTGGAGTATTTATTCTGATCCACAGCCTTGAACATTGCACAGCCCACTGACTTGAAGCAACCCTGCAGCCGCTCCTCTGTGTCCCGTGACCACCTCTTTGTTTTCCTTATCTCTGGAGCTTTGTGTGCAGGTCGGAGGAGGACTGCCAAGTGATCAGATTACACTCATGTAAAGTGAAATAACAGCCCTGAAGGCCATAAAAGAGTTCATACATCATTTCACAAGGATATGATTAAACTACTGCTTTGATATTACAACACACCTGTTGATCTTAAGTTAAAAATGCTTAGGGAAAGATGACATTTTGTGATAGCTACAATATACCATGCACTACTTTTTTGTTTTGTATTGGCTGATATAAAAGCTGATTTCCAAAAAGAAGTATGCCCTGACTAATGTCCTATTATGTACGTTTGGAATATCAGACAGCACAGCAGCATAGCAGTCAGTAAAACTCGCTTACAGCACCAGGCATTGCTAATCAAGGTTCGATTCTCACTGCTCTCTGTAAGGTGTTTGTATGTTCTTCCCCTGACCACATGGGATTCCTCTGGGGGCGCCAGTTTCCTCCCACATTTGGAAGATGTAGGGCTATGGTTAATGAGTTGCGGACATGCTAGATGGTGCTGGGAGTTTGGCAATGCTGGTGTGCTGCCCCAGCACTTCGCAAACGATGACACAAACAATGCATTTTGATGTTTCAATGCACATGTGACAAATAAAACTCATCTTTAAAAACTTTTATCTTAAAATGGATGAAATTTGTAAAAATGGTAGAGGACTTAATTTGGGTCAATTGGGTAATATTAGCAGATGGGTTAGCACAGCTAAATGAATGGGACAATATTTAGATCAGTATTGCCCATTGTTCCTTGAGCATTAAATGCAGTGGTAGACATTCAGTAATTCCATCTGAACCTGCCCTAGGGCTGTGCTTGATGCAGGAATGCGAGCCCATTGACGTGGTTTAGAGTAAACTGGGAAAGATAGGAAATGACAAATATAATGTAATTTATACTTTTGAGCCATTTGAGTTGTTTTAATGTATTTCATTGCTTAAAGAGATTTTAAGTGATATAATTGAATTTAGTTTTTAACATTCAACAGACAAAGCTTTCTGGGAATAGCCTTCATTGAGGAGTGGAAACTTCAGGAGGCTTTTCACTTCTGTTGGATGCTCAGCTGAACGTAGGAGTTAAGATATATAGTAGTGGTCACCAACCTTTATAAGCCCAAGATCCCCTACCTCGGCCTTAGTAAAAGGCAAGATCGACCCCACATCAATTAGTTACACACATGCGCACCAGGGCAGAAAAAACCAGAAGTAAAACCGTGCAACCCGGAAGTAGAAATAATATATAAACACCTGGGGTACCCACCCTTTATTTTTGCACTGCGGACCAGTTTAATATTGATAATATTCTTGCGGACTGGCCGACGGGGGTGCGGGGGGGTGGGGGGTGTTAAACACCACCGGAATACAGCAATACTCAAAGCAGGTTCCTTATGTCCAGTCTATTCTAGTTTTCGCGGCTCTCGGCTTCTGTCCCGCTTGCTCACGTTTTTTCCACTGAGAAAATTCAGCGGGTTCGTCTTTAAGTGCTGGGTGCCTTGACTCTGGGTACTGAAGCAGTTTTGAGACATTGCCTCATTAGACAGTCTCTGGGCCTGAACTCAGCCTCCTGACCGCCCGCTGCCAGATGCCTCGGCCAGGTGCGGCTGGTCGTGGGTTGGGTGACAGGACAAGGTCAGGGCCGGAGGTCCCTGTACCGGGGCCGCGGCAGTCGCAGTCCGGAGAGCGTGGCCGACCGAGCGGGGAGTGCGACAGAGCACCTGCCCGCCCCCCTTGTAGGATCTATTGGCCGACAAATGTTTGTTTCAGTAGATCATAGCGCGGTATCTGCTCTGATACTTACGAAACGCTGAGTCCGAATTAGGTTGTCTGCGAATATTTTAGCACCAGGTTCCCCACGAACATTTGGTGTACTAAACAGGTTCAGAGGTAGTGTTCCAGGCTAGTAGCGACGGCACTTCCCGTCGGCTGCCCGAGGCCAACTGGTGATCCCTGGCGCGAGGGTATCACTGCGTTTAGTCGCCTGATAACTTTGCGTAGGTTCAAGTTCAACAGTGGGCTGACAGGGAATGAAGAAAGGTGCAGCTGGCTCATAGCGTTTCCTCGTGGCCCGGTGGTTGGGGATCACTGAAGTACACTGTGTAGAGTGGGGCGGGGGAGCTACATGTGCACTGGGCAGAAAGAACGGAACTAAAACCCCACAACCCGGAAACAATCTCTCAACAGTATTTGTGTATTTATTTTTCTTTTTTTTCGGGATCAACTGGGAAAGTCTCAAAGATCGACTAGTCGATCGTGATCGACGGGTTGGCGACCACTAACATACAGAATACAGATGCAGCCACACAATGCCCTACTTCTGAACTCCCCAAGAGTCTAATAGCAGAGCCTGGCTGGGCAGATATTCCAAGACATGTTGGGGATTCTCCACTTGATTCTGACAACTCAGTGATCTCAAAAGTGTCAGTAAAGATCTCCCATCTCCGTCACCTGAATCCTGGCCACTATTGACACCTAAGAAGTTGTGTGTGACAACTCAGCAAAGTGTAACAGTTGTACAAACAATATCAATTGTTGATTAAAGGCTACTTTTGCTTAAGAGTTGTGACAAACCGCTTTCGAGCCTGCAAGAATATTCATAAGAAGTTCCAGACAGGCAGTCTGGGAGGAGCCGCAGAATAAAGAGGACACACTTTGAGATCCTTGTGTGTACTTGTCAGTACAGTCTGCAAATGGAATATTAGAAGGTTTTTAGTTCTTTGATTTCCAACAGAGTTTGAAAGCTTGTGCTTGTCAAGCCCTGTTCTGCCTCATCCTGCACACCATCTCACCTCTCATATTATGGAAGTACAAGTGTTTGTAGTTATATGGTGACAACCATGGTGTGATGTAGCTGAACGCTGAGGTTCTGGGCCAATGCAGTCCAGAGGTCTGATATGAACTGGAGATCACAGTCAGAGGAAATATCTGATCGGGTGTCAAACCCGGTAACCCAGGTGCTGACGAATGCCTGAGCCACGTCTGTAGTCATCACTGATGGCCAGGGCCTCACCATTTAGTATAAGGCTGTGTCTTATGAGCAAACTGCCCAAAGGGAATTCATCAAGATATGCTCTGTATTGGACTGACAGCACTGAGTGATGATGGGGAGCTGGCCACGGCAATTTCTGTTTTGGAGATGACAGCAACTTGTTAAAAATTGGTATTTTCCATTGAAAACTTATTTGAGAGTCTTTTACTGTCAATCAAATACGAAACTGGTAAGTGCCAAATTATCAGGGAAGCCACAGGACAACCAATTTGTCAAAAGTCTTTGGGGACAAGCACTGAAATGAGTATAAGAGAAAACTTTTCTACCTTTTTCTTCAGTTTAGGAGCAGCAATTTGCAGTGTGAATTTGATTTATCAGTTTGTCTATTTTGTTGTTACTAAATCAAGAGCCAGACAACACTGTCATAAAAATATTCCACTTAAGAAAGTTAATTCACTCTGGTGGTCTCAAATCTTATATCATATTTACCCCATTTCTCATCACAGGCTCATTCAATTATTCAATTGGTGTTTTGTTTTACAAATGTTTTCAATTAAGTTTTCATAGTGCAGCAATATTGCTGAAATTTGACAAAGAACCAATAAGATAATTTTTCAAACAAGCTTGAGTTGGTAGTTAATTGGTCACATGGGTGTAATGGGCAGCTTAGGCTCATTGAGTTGGCCAGGCCTGTTGCTGTGCTGTAACTCTAAATAAGCAAATATAAAACTTTGAGAAGGTCAAATTGTACAGACAGCATCTATCCATCATGAAAAGATAATGATCTGAGATTATTGGTGGAATTTCGTAAGGTGAGGAATGGGCCATTCAGCTTTACTCTACTAAACAAACATCTACTTATAGGTATTCTCAAAAAAAAAGTGAGGCATTTTAAGTGTAAGAGTAACAGTAACAACTCATTTATTGTACTCCAAGCATTGAACACTAAGTGTAGTAAAAGTACTTTATGTAATTATGTCATCACATCAGACCAGCCACTTAAAGTGAACCCCAACTCAATGTTGGTGGTTGTGGATTCTATAGGTTTCCACCAATTACATTACCCTACACAGCCTGCCCTCTCCTAGGATTCACTGAAACCAGCACTGTGAGCCTCGGACAAGCTACCCACTAAGGTCCTATTCTCCATGGGTGGAGGACCAGCAGATGTCTCTGGCCATTCCAGATGGTGTGTTGACACACTCATGGTCATGTTGTGATAGCAGGGACATGGGAACAGAACCCTCCAAATCTTGGTGGGTGATCTACTGAAATACATTCAGGTTTACTCGTCTTGTCTATCATAAAAGTATTTTCTCTCTATTTCAAAACATGGAACGGACCATCGTAAGGGGGCCTAGGGGATGTTCATGTGCATCATGGCGGACGAAAACAAACAAGATGGAACATTGGTCAACAGGAACCCAAGAGTGCGGTACACCATGATGGGAGTTAAGAATAGGTGCAAAGCAATACCTGCAGTTTCAAAATTACTATGTTGGCCGACATATTCAATAACTCCAGAATCGACAGAGCATGGGCATCATCAATATAGGTTTTTGCAGTAAAAAAGGATGTGAGATGTTTTATGTTTAAGAAAACGGTAATGACCAATATATTGCACTCCAGACACTGAACACTAAGCACAGTAAAAGTACTTCACATAATCCTGTCATCACATCAGACTTGCCTCTTAATGTGAACCCCAACTCAATGTCAGGTTTGTGAATTATGTATGTTTCCACCAATTATATTGCCCTACAATCAAACGTAAATTAAACTTAATATTCACAATATGTTAGAAATAATTATTCTAAATTGCTGCTGCCATTTAGTGAAAAATTCTTACAGACTTCCCCGAAAAATGGTTTAGATTGCACATATTCCTTTGAATTTCTTTCCAGGAAGAAAAGTTCCTGATGATAATTTTGAAGGCATTCATAGAAACTTAGAGAACCTACAGAACAATACAGGCCCTTTGGCCCACTAAGTTGTGCTGAACATATCCCTACCTTAGAAATTACTAGGCTCACCTATAGCCCTCTATTTTACTAAGCTCCATGTACCTATCCAAAAGTCCCTTAAGAGACCCCATCGTATCCGCCTCTACCACCGTCGCTGGCAGCCCATTCCACGCACTCACCACTGTCTGTGTAAAAAAATTACCCCTGACATCTCCTCTGTACCTACTCCCCAGCACCTTAAACATGTGCAATCTTGTGGCAACCATTTCAGCCTTGGGAAAAAGCCTTTGACTATCCACATGATCATTGCCTCTCAACATCTTATACACCTCTATCAGGTCACCTCTCATCCTCCACCACTTCAAGGAGAAAAGGCTGAGTTCACTCAACCTATTCTCATAAGGCATGCTCCCCCAATCCAGGCAACATCCTTGTAAATCTCCTCTGCACCCTTTCTATGGCTTCCACATCCTTCCTGTAGTGAGACAACCAGAACTGAGCACAGTACTCCAAGTGGGGTCTGACCGGGGTCCTATATAGCTGCAACATTAGCTCTCAGCTCCTAAATTCAATTCCACAATTGATGAAGGCCAATACACCGTATGCCTTCTTAACCACTGTTTAACCCCAGTTGTTTTGAGCGTCCTATGGACTGGGACCCCACGATCCCTCTGATCCTCCACACTGCCAAGAGTCTTATCATTAATACTATATTCTGCCATCATATTTGACCTACCAAAATGAACCACTTCACACTTATTTGGGTTGAACTCCATCTGCCACTTCTCAGCCCAGTTTTGCATCCTATCAATGTCCCACTGTAACACCTGACAGCCCTCCACACTATCCACAACACCCCCAACCTTTGTGTCATCAGCAAACTTACTAAACCATCCCTCCACTTCCTCATTCAGGTCATTTATAAATATTATTTATCATTAGATCAGATTTCAGCTTATTAAATGCAAGACAATAGAAGCCATGTTTAATCAATCTGATGTCTTTTTTTTAACTTTGCCTTCACTTGCTTGTCATTTTTGTGAGCTGAGATCTATGTGATATCAATCTTGTCAGATGTTGTAGCTTTAAGGAAAACATTTAATGATGGACATATTCAGTACCATTCTGTGAGGCAGTCTTCCTACAATGTAGAGTTCAGGTAATTAAACCACTGGCCTTCCTATAGCCTTTGCTGAAGGCTAAATCCATTTTGAGACCTGTGTCTCAATAGTACTTGGTTTCAGATGAATACTTAGTGTTTAGAGCATCACACTTATCCTGAGCCTAAAGAAGATGACTGTCTTGGAAAAAAATCCAGCTAAGATGAGCTTAGAGCAGCAGCAGACCAGAATAGTTTTGTGAAGCTAATAGGAGAACTCTTGCCCGTGCTTCACTCCTTAATATTAAGATTAGCTTTATTTGTCACATGTAGATTGTAGTTTACAGTGAAATGCATCATTTTGCATCAATAACCAGCACAGTCAGAGGATTGCTGGGGCAGTCATCAAGTGTTCCCATGCTTCTGGCTCCAACGTAGCATGACCACAAATCCCTAACCATAACCAGTATGACTTTGGAATGTGGGAGGAAACCAGATCACCTGGAGGAAACCCACGTGGTCACAGGAAGAACCTACAAACTTCTTACAGACACTGGTGGGAATTGAACTCCAACTGCCGATTGCTGGGACTGTAAAGTGATTGTGCTAATCACTACATTATCATGCTGCTCTCGTGTCCTTAAATGACAAATCATATCCTGTGTACATCCGAGGAATTCACCTTACAGATTATACATTTGATCATTTGATTCAGACAACCACACTACTTCTCCACTGATAGGACTGTGAGAATAATACAACATATCTAGTGAGAAAGATGAAGAATATCCTTGGACTGTGTTTAAATGATGCTTTTATTTAACTTCTTATTAGAGAAAGACAAAAAGCTCCCAATGTCTGTCATTGAATATATGTAGATTGATGCTGCATTATGTTAGAAGTCATATTGTGAAGTTGCATTGAATATTTCTATTTCTTTCATCATTTTCATATATAAGCTGCTGTTTATAAGCAGCTGGAGTTCTGAGGAGTTGGGTTTTCATTCAGAAGGAGATGAATATTTTAAATGAGCTACCAGACAAGGTTGTAAAGACAGATGCAGTTACAATGTTTAAAAGGTCTTTGGGCAGGTAGTTGGATAGAAAAGCTGCAAAGAGATACAGTGCTAATGTGGGAAAATGGGTCTAATGCAGATAGGCATCATGAGATGAAGTGGGTTGTAATGGTCCGATTCTGTAGTGTACATTTCTATGATTCTCTGATTTATTCAATGCTACAGTACAGCCTGGTGATTAAAGAGCAGCAAGGATACATCATTGCTTGTAGGATGCAAGGAAGAAAGTAGCATTGTGGCATATATGTTTACCTGATTTGCCTAATCGAGATTGTTTATTTGGAAGATCTTTTGAGATTTTCCACCTTCATTTGAGCAATATCACTGGGTGAGGCAGACATCACTGATCCTACCTACTGCTAAATTTCCAACATCACATTTGTGTAGAGATGTCACAAAATTCAGGCTTACCTGCGGTGTGCCAATGTACACAGCGAGGCTGTATCAGTGAGAATTGGTGACTTAGTATATAAGTGATAGAGCTCAAATATAAGGTGGGTGATGTCACCTGGAAGACTTTATAAGGGTCAGTCATATTAAATTTGTACTCTTGCTTCGGCAGTGTGTGGTGCCTAGCTGTTTCAATCATACCACTGCTCACTGGAGCGTGGTGACCAGGTTCAATGACTATTGCCCAGGTGCATTCACATCCAGAGTGATGAAGTGCTTCGAGAGGCTGGTGATGAAACATATCCGCTCCTGCCTTAAACACAACTTGGATCAGTTTCAATTTGCCTACTGGAGCACCAAGTCCACAACAGATGCCATCTCATTGGCTCTTCAATCAACCTTGGAACATCTGGCCAGCAAAGATGTATACATCTTTATCGATTGCAGCTCAGCATTTAATACCATTGTCCCCTCAAAATTAATCAATAAGCTCCAGGACCATGTCCTCAATATCTCTTAATGCAATTGGATCCTGGATTTTCTCACTTGTAGACCCTAGTCAGTTCGGATTAGTAGAAACATCTCCTCCACGTTGTCCATCAGCACAGGAGCACCACAGGGCTGTGCGCTTAGCCCCCTGCTCTTCTTGCTTTACACCTATGACCGTGTGGCTAAGCACAGCTGTAATGTCATATTCAAGTTTGCTGATGACACCACTGTTGTGGGCTGAACAAAGGTGGTGATCAATCAGCATACAGGAGAGAGATTACAAATTTGGTTGAGTGGTGTCATAACAACAAACTCCCACTCAATGTCAGCAAGACCAAGGAATAGATTGTAGACTTCAGGAGAGGGAAACCAGAGATCCACAAGCCAGTCCTCATTGGAGGTTCAGATGGATAGTAACTTTAAATTCCTGGGTGTTACTAATTTAGAGGACCTGTCCTGCACCCGGCACATAAGTGCAATTGTAAACAAAGCATGTCAGCACCTCTGCTTCCTTAGGAGTCTGTGGAAATTCAGCATGACATCAAAAATATCGACAAACTTCAATTAATGTGTAGTGGAGAGTGTATTGACTGGCTGTATCGTGGCCTGGTATGGAAACACCAATAGCTTTGAATGGAAACTCCTACAACAAGTAGTGGATTTGGCCCAGTACATCATGGGTAAAGTCCTCGCAACCACTGTGCACATCTACATGAAATGCTGTCATAGGAAAGTAACATCCATAATCAGAGATCCTCAGCACCCAAGCTATGCCCTTTCCTCGCTGTTGCCATCAGGTAAAAGATACAAGTGCCTCAGGATTCGCTCCACCAGGTCCAAGAGAAGTTACTACACCACAATGATAAGGTTCTGGAACATAGGGGATAACTACACTCACTTGCCCATCAATGGAGATGTTCCCACAATCAATGATTTCACTGTAAGGACTCTTTATTTTGTTGTTTCATGTTCTCATCATTTATTGCTCTTTATTTAAATTTGTATTTGCATAGTTTGTTGTCTTCTGCACTCAAGTTGATTTTTTATTGATCCTGATATAGTTATTATTCTATAGATTTGCTGGGTATGCTTACAGGAAAATGAATATCAGTATTGCATATGGTGACATATATGTATGTTAATAATAAAATTCACCTTGAACTTTTGAACTTCGAGTTTAATACGTATTTATTTAACTCAGCCATTTCACAGTAAAGAAACCTGATCAAAAACCCTAAAGAATGCTCTGTCTCAGGTGATCTTTGAGAAGTTGTTTAGCTCACTGCATAGTTGTGTACATATGCACAGCGAGAGCAGTAGAGAAGGTTTCTGTATCTACTTAGTTGGGGTGTGTTGGATGATATTACAAAAGTGGATAAAGCACACTAATGGAGAGAATAAGTAATCTGGTTTAATTACTGGTAGGCATGCTTTAAGATTTCAAACATCTGCCAAAATGAAGAGTTCTCCTTTTTTACCTTTAAGCAACATTAGTACACCATCAGCCCAGCTGTTTATTTATACCTTGCTCTTAGCATGTTTGGTGAATATTGGTCTATTGGTGTGACTTTTACACATCTAAAGGCAGAAATTTGTGAGGTGTGAAGAAAGGGGAATTAAAAAGCAGAATTCTATTAGTTATTTTAAATTTAGAATTATGATTTACCAATGGACATTATTCATATTTAAATGCAAGATTAAAAAAAAACATTGGTGTTGTAGGACCTTTGATGTTCCTTTTGTGACATCTCAAGGCACCTTATCAAGTAGGTTTAAAATGTTATCAATGTTGGAATGTAGGAGGTACAAAGTTACTTTGGTACTGTAGACCCCTACAAGTGGTAAGATCCTCTATTAAGTGAGATGTTGTTATTGGCTATGATAAGCAGTATGTAACTGCAGAATTTTTAGAATAGTTTCATCACAGTTTCAGATTTGGAATTCAGTCAATCAGTAAATGAAAGAACTTTACTGAACTTCACACTCCATAAGTGGTAATTGTACCTAATGCAATTAATACTGATGCAAGAATGTGATAATTAAAATAAGAAGGTTAATCTGTTATGGCAAACAAGTATTTCATTTTTTTTGGCATTTTTCTAAACTTCAGGATAATATTAACGAGTCCTGGTGAAGAGTATTGGTCCAAAACAACAACTGTTTATTCCGTGATCTGCTGAGTTCCTCCAGCATTTCATATGTGTTACTCTATGTTGCCAATATCTGTCGAGTTGCCTGTGTTATTAATTTTAAATTTTAATTATTTCTGGAAAACTTATTAGATTCAGTACAATTTGTTTCAGAGAGCAGAAACAAAGACATTTAACAAAGCATCTAGTCAGTTAGCA
The DNA here is from genome assembly GCF_030144855.1 of Hypanus sabinus. Lineage (NCBI taxonomy): Eukaryota > Metazoa > Chordata > Chondrichthyes > Myliobatiformes > Dasyatidae > Hypanus > Hypanus sabinus. The sequence goes on from NC_082713.1 coordinate 52,543,576, forward strand.
AAGTGTACAAATTGTGAAAATCATCAATAAGGGTAAAGAGTGAAATTCAATTAAGATTACTGATGTTGACTAAATCATGTTTTCATGTAATAAAAATTTCATTAACTTCCTAAATTAATGCTCTTATGTTATATTTGCTTAGAAATCAGAGGAAGCATTAACACTTTCACTGCTCAGCGTTCCATTTGCAAACATGTCAATCCTCAAACTTGCTTACACAATTTACACAATTGTAGCATTAGTTTGCTACAATTTTCAAAGGTTTATTTAACTAAAAGTTAGTAAAAATAATTTAACAATTCTATGCTTATGAGGAAACAAAATATTAATGGTATAAAATCAACATCTTGCCTTGTACGACAACTTTGACTTTGTACAGTGATATTGAACACAAGAATGTAAGATGTAGAAGCAGGAATAGGGCCCTCAACACTTACATTCCAATCCTCTTGCAGTGAAGACTAACATACCATGTGCTTTCTAAACTTGCATGTCAACTTTTAGTGACTTACAGTATGTACAAGAGCAAGGTCTCTCTGAACACCAACACATGTTTATAACTCAACATTAAAAAACTATCTTGCCATCCTGCCATTTTTTAACAAAGTAAATTATTCTACATTTTTCCAAAAGCCATTCCATCTGCCTATTCACTTAACCAGTTTTTATAATCCCTAAAGCCTCTCCATATCCCCTCATAGCTTACATTGAGATGAATGACCAAAGCTATAGTCAGAGGAATTATAAAGGATAGAGAGAAGTGGAAGATATACTGAAGGGGATGCCAGAGCACAAGTCTATAAGTGCACAATTCTACACAGTCTTATTTGTTTTCTTTAAGCCTGTGGTTAGTAAATTATTTTGAACTTATGGCTCATAATATATCCCATTAAGATAAACTTAGAATATTCTTACTTTTATTTTGCAGAAGGAACGAAGCAAAGTATTTCAGAACATTTTTGCCTATTAATTTCAATTGCACTTTTGCTGAGTTCAGTATTTGGAATCAAATGTTGTGAGAGCAAAATTATGAGATCAAAATAAAACTTGCAGTAAATATTGTATCTCTGAGGGTGTCTTAAATAATGTAGAAGAATTTACAGTAGCCCCTTTACTTATGAAAAAGTATACCAGATCAAGCAGCATCTGTAGTTTCATGAATGTATAAAAATTGTTGGTTGGGTTCGAGGCTGCTGCACTTGAGGAACTGAGAGCTGTTATTGACTTGCCAATGGAAGAACAAATGGAGTATTCCTTGCTGGGGTTGCTGCCTTTCTTTACATTAGCATATGCAGTTTTGGTCACCAAACTACAGGAAGGATATTAATACAGTTGAAAGAGTGCAGAGAAGGTTTACAAGGATGTTACTGGGACTTGAGAAACTGAGTTACAGAGAAAGGTTGAATAGGTTAGGACTTTATTCCCTGGAGTGTAGAAGAATGAGGGGTGATTTGATAGAGGTGTATAAAATTATGATGGGTATAGATAGAGTGAATGCAAGCAGGCTTTTTCCACTGAGGCCAGGGGAGAAAAAAAAAACAGAGGTCATGGGTTAAGGGTGAAGGGGAAAAGTTTAAAGGGAACATTGGGGGGGCTTCTTCACACAGAGAGTGGTGGGAGTGTTGATTGAGCTGCCAGATGAAGTGGTAAATGCGGGCTCACTTTTAACATTTAAGAAAAACATGGACAGGTATATGGATGAGAGGGGTTCAGATGGATATGGTCCAGGTGCAGGTCAGTGGGACTAGGCAGAAAAATGGATCGGCACAGCCAAGAATGGCCAAAAGGCCTGTTTCTGTGCTGTAATGTTCTATGGTTATATGCCAAGATTCAATCTTCACCTCAGTACATCATACAGGGGCATGTAGGAGGCAATGCAAAACTATACAGGCACAAATTCCAGAGAGGCAACCAGTAAAGCTCCATATCAGAAGCCAGCAGTTCTGAGATAAGAGCAGGTGCAGAGAAAAAGATGTCAATTGCTGATCACAAAGCTTCTTCCCTGTTTACACATCAAAGAAGTACTAGAAAAGAAGAAAGAGTTACCTTGCTTATAGGAAAACTTTTGGTGTGAAGGATGGGGTGCTTACATTCTACAGTCCTCCAGTAAGTAAATTCACCTTGGCAGGCAGTAAGTCCTGGTATCGGGCTAGTTCCAGTATAATTCAGGTCTATGTCTGCATTTTACAACAGGTCACCAAGGGCTAACATTCCTCACACTGGTAAAGCTTCTCTTTACAGATAAATTTTCCTCCAATGTGGCATTTCTTATGTTGCATTTACTGTATCACACTTCATGGCTATGAGCTGCTTGTGTCCATTGGTGACAGGAGTCCCCTTTCCATCTGGACGTGCACCAATTGACTTACAAATTCTACCAAATATTCTGCTACCAATTGTTCTTTATTATAATAATAAACCCTTCTCATAAATAATTCCGTATGTTATGTCTAACCTCCACAGTATGTGTTGCACTTTTATCAGCTTTAATGTGTTAGACTCTGATGGCTTTTTATTCCAGCAGCACTTCAGTACAGCTCATCATTATGATCCATGATACTAGTGCAAAAATCAGTGACACAGTTTCAACGCAGTAAATATCACCTGCCTAGGAATGCTGTGTTTAGAACGATACCTGTAATTGAGTTCAGCTTCACATGAATCAAATTAAACAAGGTTATGTTGAGTTCAATGTAACAATGTATATTATCTTGAATTGGAAGAACCATAAATATGTAATCATGCGGAAGTGATTTGATACTAATCCTAAATCTTAATTTGCATCCAATGCAATATTGCCTCCAGTGATTGACTTGACGCCTTCCCTCAGCTGGTGTTCATATGCTCCTCATAGATAGCAAGTGAAATAGTGTTTTAATTTTTTTGTTAATTTAGAGATACATTACGGTGACAGGCCCTTCTGGTTCAACAAGCCTGTGCTGCACAATTACACCCATGTGACCAATTAACCAACTAACCCACACGTCTTTGAAAAGTGGGTGAATACCAGAATACCCAGAGGAATGTGGTTCTGGGGAGAAGGGGCAAACACATTCTGGACAGTGGCAGAATTGAGCCCAGATCTTTGGTGCTAAAATGTCATTGTACTAACTGCTATGCTACCATGCCATCTTTAGTATAGCTAAGAATTAGTTAAGCAACAATTAAAGATTGAATGACACTGTAGTTTGGCTTGATGAAGGCTCCCAGTAGAAAGTGCTGACTGTCTACTTCCTTCCATTGTTGCTGCCTGACCCTCTGAGATCCTCCAGCTCTACTGTGTGTAGCTTCTGTAATCTATAATTTGTTCAAATATGCATATCCCATGGTACTTCTTTTAGTTAGTGCTGGAATCATGCGCCATTTATTTTGATGATAGAAGGATATTGGATTCTCAACCTTAATATGTGAGACCAGACATAACTTTGCTCTGATGAAGGGTTTTGGCCCAAAACATCAACTCGTTATTCTTTTCCGTTGAGGCTGCCTGGCCTGCTGACTTCCTCCAGCATTTTCTGTGTGTTAGCAAATTAGGCAAGCTGTATTCTTAAGTCTATTGAATATTAAAGTATTCTTAAATAATAATGCATTTTTGGAAGATTTTTGTAAGAGATCTATTAACTGTGAAGGAAGCCTGGAATAAAAATAAGAATTTCAGTAGTCATCTGGTATTGAGATAACCATAGTTAAGAGTTGGAAATTGGAATTCTGAACATACTTGCATGCAGCAGAGGTAACATTGTTTGAGCCAAAACATAGAGTACATATTTCATTAAAAAAAGAGTAATGCTCATATATATAAAAATGTTAGGAGAGTGCATGCCAAAGTTAAATGAAACCATAACGTTGGTAAGAAACTTTGTTAAATCTCACATCACTTTGATTTCTCTAAACTGGAAAGGAGTAGGTGCAAGGCAAAATGATTAATTTGATGCTGCTGGCTGACATTGTTATAAGGCAGATACTGGAATCAAGCTACACATTATCAGCACAAGCTAATGAGTTTCATGCAGATGAATTTCATCCTTCTACCTCCTTGACTGTGTTTATATGTGTGTTATGATACTCCTGACAAATGAATATTTAAAGAATAATCTGTCATTTTGTTACAGATATCCCATTTTCTTTCTTTCTTTTGCCAAATATCCAGCTTTTGCTGTTAATTATAGACAGCTGGAGGTGATTATCAGATGGTCAACAGATTACTATGCAACCATTCAAGTAATTTAATGCAGATTAAATCCATAAAATATCATGGGATTCAGGATGCTTTTATATCAGTTCCAAGTTTACAAAGTATGAAGTTACATTAATTGATACATGTCCTGACAATTTTACTACGTTACTTTATTTTTAGAGATACAGTGTGGAGTAGGCCTTTCTGGCTCTTTGAGAAGCACAGCCCCAGCAACCCCCAAGAACCTGATTTAACCTTAATCTAATCTCAAGACAATTTACAATGACTAATTAACCTACTTGGTATGTCTCTGGTTGGACTGGGTGGAAACTGGGAACGACCCAGAAAGTCTACGCATTCCAAAGGGAGGCTATACTGCCCCTTACAAAGGATGCCAGGACTCAACTTCGAACTTCAATGCCCTGAGCTGCTAGAGTGTCACACAAGCTATTATGTCTTGCCCACGTTATTAAGTGATGATTCAGCCAAGAATTGGGATTTATATGAAGTCTGAGGCTCCAGTACCTGTGTTCCCATGCTCAAGATATAGACCGTAATAATTTCCTGTGCTAATGTGTAATAAAAAGGTTATGCATAGTCTCAAATACAGAGTTCAGGAACTGCATGGAAACTGATAACTAATACTAGATGTGAAAACACTCTGATGATAGTATTTGAGCACAAAATATTCCTCTTGGGAAATGCATTCTGCTTTTTCTCCACTGGATACATGCTTGACTTTCACATCACACCTCCTCATGCAGGAGAATGTATATTCACAATTGCTGTCAATTAACATTAGCTCAGTGTCTATTAAATAGACTCTGACAACTTCCTGGCTGAAGTCAACATTGAAACTTAACGCATGATCATTGCAGGAGAAGAGCAATGAACTAAACTTTTACTACCTACCACTTCACAATGCTGGAAATTGGTGCACTGATAACTAAAGGATGTTGGGTAGTAGTGGGGGTGTTAATCAATAGTACTGAAGGGCTTTACTGGGCCGCCTTAAAACAAACTGAAACAAGGTATTTGGTAAAATTGATCTTGATTAACAATGTGTTCATTTTTCTACAGATTAAAATTCATTTTTAGAGTAGACTTCTCAAAGCTCAACTTCTTATGATTAAAAATAAAATTCTTTTCTGACCTTGTCTCTTGGGAATAATTGGCAATTACAAACCAAGTAAAAAAAAAATCTCTGGGAAGATTGCTCAGTTGAAATTGTTTTTCTTGTTGACTAACAACAGAAGAAAAAATAACTGATTATACCCCAGTTAGTTGAAGATTAAGTGAAACTAGAGATAAAAAGAAAAATATTAGTGTTCACTTTGTATGTTTTGGACATATTTAGACTTTCTAATATTAGCTGAGAAATCTTATTGTGCATTGCCGAAGGGCTTCGGCCAAAACATCGACTGTACTCTTTTCCATAGATATACCTGGCCGGCTGAGATCCTGCATTTTGTGTGTGTTTATTGTGCACTGTGGCCTTTCTGTATACCATGTGAATGGACACTTCCTTCTCCCCTGTGAGTATATGTTAAAATGCACAGAGGCTGCGGCACATTCATGTAGGGTCAATACAGTATGTCCAATGAATGTTTTGAAATCATTTCTGCAAAATTCTTCATAGCTTTGAAGCTCCTGTACTTCTCAAGTTCATGCCTGCTTTGAGCTTAGGAAAAGGAACTTTGACTCATACAGACATTTTGCTTAGCATAGACAATTTGGGCTGAAGGGTTTGTTTCCATGCAGTATAACTCAATGATTCTTGAAATTTGTTGGGACTACATGGGAGGATTTAAGCTGGATTGGCAGGGGTGTGAGTCTCTGAACAAGTCACTGGATACAGCCAGTGAGAGCAAGTTGAGTATTCAGGATAACCAGGGGCACTGTAAAGGTATGGAAAGGGATACTCAGTTAAACCATATGTTTTGCAATGCTCGAGGTTTAGCAGGTAAGGCAGTCAAACTCAGAGACTGAATTGGCTCTGAAGACTGGCATGTTACTACCATAAGATAAACGTGGCTGAGAAAGGGGCAGGACCGGCAGCTCAATGTTCCAGATGCTACACATGTTGTGTATATAGTATTTCAGTTATACTTGAGTAATATTGTAAATACTTCTGGTATTGAATGGAGACATTAAGAGTAAAATTGTTTAAACTAAAGAAAAAATTGTCTTTGTTGTTTGGGCATTAACAGTGGTATCAGAGGATGGCTTCCAATGATAGGATCCCACCCGTATTTGATAAGAACAACTAAAAACTGGAAAAATGACATAGGAATACGGACTCATATTATGGAACTGAAGAAGACAAAGCAAGCCTTGGCTGTTCTGTTGTTGCTTTCGGGAAGAGTGAGAGACACCACGATAGGAATTTCAGAGGAAGACTTGAACAAAGATAGCAGTATGAATATGCTGATAAATACACTTGACTGTTTTTTTTGAAGGATGAAAAGGATCAGATTTCAGAGGCATATTCAGACTTTGACAAAATTTATAGAGACAAAATGATTATCTGGCTGATTATCGCTGATTATATTATTGATTTTGAACAAAAGTACAGTCGCATGTGTAAATACAAAATGGAATTTCCTGACACTGTATTAACTTTTAAATTGTTGGATACGGTGCAGCTAGGCATAAAGGACAGACTGCTAGTGTTAACTGCATGCACAGAACTTACATTTGCACCTATGAAATTAGCACTGAAGAGGGCTTTTGGAGAAAGGCTGCTAAAACGAATTGGAATTAGCTTAAATCAGGAAACAGCATACTTCTCTGAGCAGAAACAAGCGTATAGCAAGCATTGATCACAGAAGGACCAGACAAGGGTACCATTACCTGGCACAAATCCAACAAACAAGTACAGTAGGAGATCAAAATGTGCAGTTTGTCGAAGTTTTTACCACTGGGCATGAAACTGTCTGCACAGAACTGAACAAGTCAGGCTAACTGAAGAAAATAACAAACCTCAAGATGGAGAAGAATGGCATAATCACATTGTTTGCGAAGGAATCACTTACTAATGCAGAGACATATGATGCAGAGATTTTGATGATAGAATCTCTACGATCTGCTGCTACTGATAGAGCATGTAGACACACAATGTGTGAAGAAAAATGGCTTGAAAGCTATATAAGTGAACTAAACCAGAATAAATTGCAGAACACAAATACACCCAGTAATAAAGCATTACATTAGGAGATGGAAGGATTGTACATTCTACCAAAAAAGGTTCTTGATTGGACACAGCATCAAAAGTTATGGGGAGAGGGCAGGGAACTGGGGTTGAGGAGGAGATAGAGAAAAAAGGTCAGCCATAATTGAATGGCGGAGCTGACTCAATGGGCCAGATGGCCTAGTTCTGCTCCTATGTCTTATAGTCTTATGATCTTAAAAAAGTGAAAATTTCCACAAAAAATAGGGCAGTCAAAATGTTACATTGAAATGGAGGTGGTACCAGTAAACATTCTATTACTCTTGAGTAATCTTTCTTATAGAAAGCAGGAGCTGTAATGGATATGGAGCATGACCAAGCAAGTGTTTCAACAGCCCGTGTCTCTTGAGCTCACCAGCTCTGGACATCACTGTGTGAACCACTCTAGATAAAGGCATTACTAGGAACCATTATAAGAATGAAGTACTGTCACACAATGCATCACCATAGATGGGAAATGCAAATTGTTTCTCAAACTTCACATGCAGTGTGGACACACTTCAACTGGTAGGCTTCAGGAACTGCTCAGACATTCAGGAAACAAATATGGAGATTATGTTTCCATTCTAAAGCAGCAAATTCACAGCTGTGAGACGTCAAAAGTAGGAAAGCCCAAGCCCAAGCTCAAGCCTGTGGTTGGTCTGCCACTAGCATCTGAATACAATGAAACAGTAGCTGTAGACCTACATGAACTGGAGAAGGAGTATGGTACCTCCCTTCAGTGCCAGTAGCATTGTAAACACAAAGAGACACTCGGAGATAGTAAACAAACTTCATCCAGTCCTGGGATTAGTGTGCATGGACCACCTTGGAAAGTATTCAGTGATAATGGTGGTGAATGTAATAATGATGAATTCAGAGATATAGCAGAGAACTTTAGCATTGAACAAAGACAACAGCAGCATATAGTCCTTGGAGTAATGGACTTCTGGAGCAACATAATCTAACGCTTACTGAAATAATGCTGAAGGTATAGAAAAGCAATGGCTGGATTGGAACACAGCCCTGGACTGGGTCCTTATGGCGATGAATATCATACATAATGTACATACATAATATATATATAATATATACATAATACATAAGCTGTTACATTATATATCATACATAATGTAGATGTAATGTAGAGTGAATAAAGAATAACAACTAAGTAATATAAAAGCAAACACGAGGAAATCTGCAGATGCTGGAAATTCAAGCAACACACACAAAATGCTGGTAGAACACAGCAGACCAGGCAGCATCGATAGGGAGAAGAGCTGTCGACGTTTCGGACAGAGACCCTTCGTCAGGACTAACCGAAAGGAAAGATAGTAAGAGATTTGAAAGTAGTGGAGGGAGGGAGAAATGCAAAATGATAGGAGAAGACCGGAGGGGGTGGGATGAAGCTAAGAGCTGGAAAGGTGATTGGTGAAAGTGATACAGAGCTGGAGAAGGGAAAGGATCATGGGATGGGAGGACTCCGGAGAAAGAAAGAGAGAGGGGGGGAGCACCAGAGGGAGATGGAGAACAGGCAGAGTGATGGGCGCAGAGAGATGGAAAAAAACAAACAACTAAATATGTCAGGGATGGGGTAAGAAGGGGAGGAGGGGCACTAATGGAAGTTAGAGAAGTCAATGTTCATGCCATCAGGTTGGAGGCTACCCAGCCGGTATATAAGGTGTTGTTCCTCCAACCTGAGTGTGGCTTCATCTTGACAGTAGAGGAGTCCATGGATAGACATATCAGAATGGGAATGGGACGTGGAATGAAAATGTGTGGCCAGTGGGAGATCCTGCTTTCTCTGGCAGACCGAGCATAGGTGTTCTGCGAAACGGTCTCCCAGTCTGTGTCGGGTCTCACCAATATATAAAAGGCCACACCGGGAGCACCAGACGCAGTATACCACACCAGCCGACTCACAGGTGAAGTGTCGCCTCACCTGGAAGGACTGTCTGGGGCCCTGAATGGTGGTGAGGGAGGAAGTGTAAGGGCAGGTGTAGTACTTGTTCCATTTACAAGGATAAGTGCCAGGAGGGAGATCGGTGGGAAGGGATGGGGGTACGAGTGGACAAGGGAGTCGTGTAGGTAGCGATTCCGCCACCTCCAACAGGATCCCACTACCAAACATTTTTTTCCCTCCCCCCAATTTCTGCTTTTCACAGGGATGGAAGGAAGGAAGGAAGGAGGGAAGGAATTAGGGAGGACAGGGAAAAGGTGGGGAATGCCAGCCAGGACCATGACACTCAGGATAGTGGAGACCAAAACTATAGGGTGTTGATTTAAGGTGAGAGGGGAAAGATTTCTAAGGGACCTGATGTGGCAGAGGCTGGTGAATGAGCTGCCAGAAGAGGTGGTTGAGACAGCTACAATAGTATCATTTAATAAACGTTTGGAGAGGAAATGGAGGACCGGGGTTTTGTGGGATATGGGTCAAACACAGGAAATTGGGACCAGCTGTTTGGACACTGTGGTCAGCATGAGGTCATTAGGCAGAAGGGCCTGTATCTGAGCTATATTGGTCTATGGTTCTACATCTCTTACCTTCTCGAAAAGCTGTTACTTCTGCTTATTAGCAACAGTTGCTGATTCAAAGATCCAATGTTGCTCATTGAGGCATGCAACATATTTGTCCTCCCCACTAGATTAGCAATTAGCTCCCTCATTCTGAAATGATGACTTCCCTTTCCATAAGAACATTAAAGCCCATTGATTCTGACCGAAGGTGCCTGTATATTTCAATGCCTGACCTTTCAAAATCCTTTGTTGCCGTGTTGAAAGCAGCCGTTACATGCCATGGGTAACTAAGCTACTAAAAAACTTCCAGCCAGACATGGAATCAGCATTATTTTTTCCACAGTGTGCACCAATTGAGTGAAAGGACTTCCTTTCAAGTTTTATTAACAATGAGTAAAGATTTTTATGAACTTTAGTGAGCAGAGCCCTCATTTGTCAGGTCACATCATTTGCTTTCCAGGATGCACATCCATTTAAGACCATGAATATTTTAAAAAATCATCCAACAGGTTTCACCTAACAGTACGATCATCTCAATGTACTTCATTCGTTTATGCCAGATTAACAAAGCACTACTATCTTTATTCCTGCTTCTGTGTTAAATAAATGACCATCTAATTACTTTTTAAGGATGACTTCTTGTGGCTTATTTACATAGAGCAAAGACCTTCAAACAATGATCAGATGTCAGTTCAAGGGTAAATATTAACCGGATCATTATAGCAGCTCCCCTAGCTTTCTCTGGAGCAATGCATAGAGGTTCAGTTTCACAGAGTCAAACATACAAAATACTGGACAGATTCAGCAAGTCAGGTGACCTCTATGATAAACAATCGATGTTTCAGGCTAAGACCCTTCATCAGGACTGGAAAGGAAGGGGGAAGAAGCCAGAATAAGAAGGTGGGTGGAGTGGGGAAGGAATATTAGCAAGAAGGGGATAGGTGAAGCCAAGTGAGGGGAAAGGTTGGTGGGATGAAGTGAGAAGCTGGGAGGTGATGGGTAAGAAAGGTAAAGGACTGAAGAAGAAGGAATCAGATAGGAAAAGAGGGTGAACCATGGAGAAAGGGAAGGAAGAAGGGTACAAGGAGGACGTGGTAGGCAGGTGAGGAGAAGGCTTAACAGAAAGCTGGTAGAGTTTTACTTTGCACGACTCATTTTCTGTATGTGCTTTCAATTGTGAACTTTTGACGGGTCTTTTGAAATTCTTGGAGTTTACAAAGACTGCATAATTTTTCAGGCATTGCTCATTGGATATATGGGTTCCCTCACTGAACTGTGAATAAGGAGGTGAAAGCATAGCGGCTCAGATCTCAGATTACCCTCATTCCAGGCGGCAACAAACCTATCCCAATTCTCACATTTGAACTGAGCACTGCATTCACAGGTTGTAAGAGTCTCACTATTCAAGGAAAGAGGAAATCATTTCTCTGCCTTTGCATGGAGAGCAGCAATCAGTGTGAGGATGGGCTAAAGGTTCCCAGAGCATGCATGTGATGCACCAGACTCTCAGCCTGCTTTTGAACTCATGCTTCTTGAGTGACTGATGCACTTGAGCAAGTTTTATCTCAAAGCCACAGTTGGTTGAGGGAAGACAGCGAGTGGCAGGAAGGATGAAAAGCTTGTCATCAGTTGGAAACTTCGCAGGCGTGGGTTCTTTTTTTTTCCCACAGGTCCAGTAATACACTGTACAGCTGATAATACATTTTGGAACTACTTAATCAGATTTATTACACAATAATTTTTGAAATTGACATATGTAAATAAATATAATTTTAGTGCATAAGTATAAATGAATTTCTTTAACCAGAGGGTAGTGAATCTGTGTAATTCATTGCCACAGATGACTGTGGAGGCCAAGTCACTGGATATATCTAAAGAAGAGGTTGATAGGATATTGATTAGTAAAGGCATCAATGTTTATGGGGGGAAGGCAGGAGAATGGGGTTGAAATGGATAATAAATCACTCATGATAGGATGATGGAGCAGCCACGATGGGCTGAATGGCCTAATTCTGCTCCTTGTCTGATGATCTTATGGATTATATGTTTTTGAGCATCAGCAAAATGAGATGTGCCCCATTCCTCTGCAAATGCAATTTCTTCTGAACTCTTTGCCTGCATATAAATTAAATAAAATGTGTTGAGTGCATAGATTAGTTTGATTCTGTAGTAAAGAGCTTCCTAATCAATTTATTTTGCCATTTGACAGAAAGACATCAAGGGCAGGCCTGTCAAGCTTCATTGAAAATTAGAGGTAAACATAGATGCTGGAAATCTGAAAGATAAAGAGAAAATGCTGGAAAATCTCAGAAAAGCAAGCAGCGTTGTAAGATGTTAGATTTGGATTTTGTGCAATTTGAGCTAACATGCTGTTGTGGCGGGACTCAAACCGCCATCAAGAGCCGCAGGTAGATGTGCAGCCCGCTCGGGGCGGACCTTCCGGGAATGGTTCGATGTCACGTCCGCTCCGCTGGTCACAGGGACCTATGGGAGGGGAGATTTAAGCGCGCGAGTTTGAATCAGTAAAGTAATTCCGAGTTCAGCTCTCTCTGCCTCCATGTGCTCCTTTCGTAGCACTTTGCACATGACTGCATTGGTGACCCCGACGTTCCAGACGGCATTTGGAACCAGCCATGAATCTGAGTAATTTGCACAGCGCTGTCTCTCTGAAGCTTCTGACTCTCTGGGCCACTCAGCCCCACATTTGGTTTGAGCAGGCTGAGGCCCAGTTCAATATCAGAGACATTACAGACGACACCATGTGGAACTACTCCTTGGTCAGCGCGCTCAACCAGGAGATGGTAGACCGGATCATTGACTTCCTATGCCAGCCACCAACGGAGGACAGGTACGCTAAACTTAAGGCACTCCTGATCCGTACCTTCAGACTCTCCCGCTGCGAATGGGCCACACGGCTCCTACACATGGACGGCCTGGGCGACTGCACGCCATCCGAGCTCATGAACGATATGCTGGCGCTCATGGACGGCCATAAGACGTGCCTTTTACTTGACCTGTTGTTCCTCAAGCAAATGCCAGAGGACATTCACCTCCTCGCGAGTGAGGATTTCAGCGACCCATGCAGGGTTGCGGCTAAAGCAGACGTCCTTTGGCAGGGCAAGCAATGTGGAGCAGCCTCTATTGGCCAAGCCATGATCGAGCGCTCCAAAGCCCAGGCCCCACAACTGAAGCCACCAAGATGCATGGGGGAAAAGATGAAAGTTCGGAACAATGGTGTTTCTATCAACAAAGATGGGTTCAGGCGTGCTGCTGCTGTCCACCATGTGCTTTTCCGGGAAACACCGGGGCCAGCCGTCACTAATGGCTATGACAGCTGGCCACCAAGTCAGCCTCTCGTACCTCTGGGACTGACACTCCATGCGGCGCTTCCTGGTAGACACCGGGGCCGAAGTCAGCGTACTCCCCCCTCGAACATGGACACTCGTAACACGGTCCCAGGCCCTGAACTCACCGCTGCAAATGGCACCAGTATTCGGACGTATGGCCCGTGAACTATCTCACTGCATTTCGGGACCAGCCGTTCCACTTGGACTTTCACGTTGGCAGCAGTGTCACAGCCACTACTAGGGGCAGATTTCCTATGAGCCAACTGCCTCCTGGTCAACCAAACAGGCCGGCATTTGGTCTTCGCCGAGACGTTCCAGACTTTCCAGCTCAGAGAAGACAAGCTACCGGCCCTCCAACTGGATTCCGTGACCCTCTCGGGTAATGAATTCGCCAGGGTGTTGGCAGAATTCCCCTCCATAGTCACCCCGCAGTTCTCCACGGCCGACCCCAAGCATGGCGTGCAGCACCACATCCCCACGCAAGGACCGCCGCTGCACGACTGAGCTCGCAGGCTCCCACCCGACAAGCTCCACCTCGTCAAGGAGGAGTTCCGTAAGATGGAAGAGCTGGGGATCGTCAGCCGCTCAGACAGCCCGTGGGCATCCCCACTGCACATGGTGCCCAAGTCCATGGGAGGATGGAGGTCCTGCGGAGACTACAGGAGACTCAATGACACCACAACCTCCGACAGATACCCGGTACCCCACATCCAGGACTTCTCGGCGAACCTGCACGGAGCGACCATCTTGTCCAAAATCGACCTGGTCAGGGATACCATCAGATCCCAGTGCACCCCAATGACATGCCCAAGACAGCCCTCATCACCCCGTTCGGCTTGTTCGAATTCCTGAGGATGCCTTTCAGTCTCAAGAATGCAGCCCGAACTTTCCAAAGGCTCATGGACTTGGTGGACGCGGCTTGGATTTCGTTTTCATTTACATGGACAATACCCTGGTGGCCAGCAGTTCACACCAAGAGCATGTGGCACATTTATGCCAGCTCTGCCAATGCCTGAGTGACCACGGACTGGTAATCAAACTGGCGAAGTGCCAGTTCGAGCTGACGGAGATCGACTTCTTGGACCAGAGAGTCAACCGACATGGCGCAGTTCCCCTACCGGACAAGGTCCAGGCCATCCGCCAATTCCTCAATCCCTGCACGGTCAAGGGCCTGCAGGAGTTCATCGGGATGGTCAACTTTTATCATCGGTTTGTGCTGGCGGCGGCACACTTCATGAGACCCTTGTTCCATCTGATGGCTGGCAAGACCATGGCGCGGAGTCCATGGAGGGGTTTGAGCAGGCCAAGGAGGCGCTGGCGAAGGCGGCCCTCCTAGTGCACCCGAGAGTCGATGTACCCACGGCACTCACAGTCGACACTTCTGACGTGGCAGTTGGCGGAGTCCTGAAGCAGCTCGTTGAGGACCAGTGGTGACCACTCGCTTTCTTCAGCCGGCACCTACGGCCACCAGAGGTGAAGTACAGCGCCTTTGACAGAGAGTTGCTAGCGCTCTACCTGGCCGCCCGGCATTTCCGGTACTTCCTCAAGGGAAGGGAATTCACCGTGTATACGGACCACAAGCCCCTCACCTTCACACTGGCCAAGGTTTCAGACCCATAGTCGGCTCGGCAGCAGAGGCACCTGTCCTTTATTTCAGAATTCACCACGGACGTCCGCCACCTCACACGGAAGAACAATGTCGTCACCGACACACTGTCTCGTCCCTGCCTCCACTCAGTAGGCATATCGTCCACAGTAATAGACTACACAGCGCTGGCGGAAGCACAACGGTCGGACACTGAGATCCCGGCTTACCGCACCGCTGTTTCGGGGCTCCAGTTGGAGAATGTCTCCTTCGGCCCGGCAGCGGATCGACTCCTGTGCGACGTGTCTACTGGCAAACCCCGACCCGTGGTACCAGCAGCATGGAGGCTCCGGGTGTTCGACACGCTGCACGACCTGGCCCACCTGTCCATCCGGGCGTCCATCAAGCTGGTAGCACATAGATTCATCTGGCACAGTTTGTGCAAACAGGTCGGACGCTGTGTCAGGACTTGCGTACACTGCCAGACTGCCGAAGTCCAGCGGCACATGAAGGCTCCACTCCAGCAGTTCCAGCCAACGCACAGGAGATTCCAACACATCCACGTGGACATCATCGGCCCCCTGCCAGTCTCCCGGGGTGCCAGGTATATCTTTACCATGGTAGACAGGTTCACCAGATGGCTGGAAGCCATACCACTCGCAGACACGTCAACTGAGTCCTGCGCCAGGACATTCATTGCAAACTGGATCACTAGGTTAGGCCTCCCAACGGATATCACCTCTGACAGAGGGGCACAGTTCACGTCTGGTTTGTGGACAGCACTGGCGCAGCTCCTGGGCACCCAGCTGCATCACACCACAGCTTACCATCCCCAGTCCAACGGTTTGGTAGAGCGATTCCACCGGCATCTCAAGTCGGCCCTGATGGCGCGCCTCAGGGGCCCCAACTGGACAGACGAGCTTCCCTGGGTCCTACTGGGCATCCACACAGCCCCCAAGGAGGACCTGGACACCTCCTTGGCGGAATTGATCTACGACACCCCCCGACGGTCCCGGGTGAGTTTGTACCAGAGCCCTGATGTTCAGAAGAAACTCCAGCAGCGGTGCTAACGAGGCTGCGGGACAAGGTAGGGACCCTGGAACCGGTCCCGACCTCCAGGCATGGTCCCATGTCATTCTTCACCCCTAAAGACCTCCGAGACTGTGAGTATGTTTTTATTTGCAGGGGCATGCACAGGTCACCTCTACAGCGGCCGTACGAGGGACCCTTCAAGGTGATCCAGCACAACGGAACCACGTGTGTTGTGGAGGTGGGTAGCCGGGAAGAAACTTTCACAGTGGACCGCCTCAACTGGCACACTTGGACATTGAGCAACCAGTGAGGGTATCCGCCCAGGCAAGCCACACTGACTGGGGACTCCACTCCTCCAGTGGACGTTTCTGGGGGGAGGTGGTGTGGTGGTCCGCACACATGGGACTCGAACCGCCATCAAGAGCCTCAGGTAGACGTCACGTCCTCCCCGTTGGTCGCAGAAACCCATGGGAGGAGATATTTAAGCACGCGAGTTTGAATCAGTAAAGTCATTCCGAGTTCAGCTCTCTTTGCCTCTGTGTGTTCCTTTTGTAGCACTTTGCGCGCCACTACACTGTGTCAATTAGCTGCTTTATTTCTCTGGGTCTGATCTTTGTGGAAAAATTAAAAGTTTCTATTTGATTCACAGAATTGACCAGTAATAGGTCAAACAACATCACCTCTCCCCCTCGCTGTTTCACCTATCACCTTGTGTTTCTCCTTCCCCTCCACCACCTTTTAAATCTACTCCTCATCTTTTTTTCTTCCATCCTGCTGAAGGGTTTCAGCCTGAAATGTTGACTGTACACTTTTCCATGGATACTGCCTGTCCTGCTGAACTCTTCCAGCATTTTATGTGTGCTGCTTGGATTTCCAGCATCTGCAAATTTTCTCTTGTATGTACTAGCTCAATTTTGGAATCTTGTTGAGATGAACAAAAATAGCAACTATGCCATTAAAATTCAGGGTTAGTTTCATGAAGGCCAAATCTATTTAATATTATCTGACCCTATGAGCATTATAATTTGATTGTGAAGAATCCTCTGCGTAAGTAATTCAAACAGAGTAATTTATTTTCTAAGGACTGGGATTTGAAAATTACCAACATGTGCATCCAAGATGGTATCTTTGATAGGTAGTACCTTATAAAGGAACTTAAATTCAGATCTATTATTATACAACTGGCCTATAATTTCCTGTCTTTTCCTCCCTTCCTTCTTAAAGGCTGCAGTGGCACTTGCAATTTTCAGGTCCTCTGGATCCATTCCACAATCTAGTGATAATTGAAAGATCTCCACTATTACCTCTACAATCTCTTCAGCTACGTATTTCAGAATCTAGTTGAGTTGACTTCAGATATTTCAGTTTCAGTTTCCCAAGCACCTTCTCCTTAGTAACAGCAACTGCACTAACCTCTGCCCCCAGACACTTTTGAATTTCTGGCATGCTGCTTGTGTCTTCCACAGTGAAGGCTGATGCAAAATACTAATTTAGTTCATCCATCATCTCTTTATTCCCCATTGCTACTTTCCAGTGGTCCAATGTCCACTCTTGCCTCTATTTGATCTTTATATATCCAGAAAAAAATGTTGGTATCCTCTTATATATCGTTGGAAAACTTACCTTCAGAATCCATTGTTTCTCTCCTTAACAAAAACAAAAGAATATATACAGATGCTGGAAATCCAAACAACGCACAAAAAGTCCTGGAGGAACTCAGCAGGCCTGTCAACATTAGTGGACAAGAGTACAGTTAACAGTTTGGACTGAGACCCTTCATCAGGACTGGAGAAAAAAGATGAGAAGTTAGAGTAAGGAGGTGGGGTGGGGGAAGAAACACAAGGTAGTAGGCGATAGGTGAAACCAGGAGAAGGGGAGAGGTGAATTAAAGAGATTACGGGTTGGCGAAGGGGGAATCTGATAGAAGAGGACAGAAGGCCATGGAAGAAAGGGAAGGGGGAGGCGCACCAATGGGAGGTGATGGACAGGTAAGGTGATTAGTTGAAAGAAGGAAATGGGAATGGGGAATGCTGAAGGAAACCATTGCTGGAAGTTTGAGAAATCTATGTTCGTGCCATCAGGTTAGAGCTACACAGATGGAGTACAAGGTGTTTCTCTCCTTGTTGCTTAGCAGTGTGTTTCTGTTGTTTTTTTAATGTTCCCAATCGTCCATATTTTACTATATTGTATTATTGTTTTTATGCTGTCTTTGCTTTCCCTCATCAATCATATGTGCCTCATCTTCCTTTAGAATGCTTCTTCTTTGAGATGAACTGATCCAGCATCTTCTGAATTACTCCAGAAACTCTAGCCATTGTTGATCTACCACCATCCCACTAGTGACCCTTCCAAGCAACTTGGCCAGCTCATCTCTCACGCTTCTGTAGTTACATTTATTCAAAGGTAATGCTGATACATCACCGCTTTCTAAGGGTTCTGTTACTTTAGTTCCATAATTAAATCTAGCTCATTACTCAACACCAAAGCTAGAATTGTTTTCCCCCTAGTGGGCTTGATCCCAAGCTGCTCTTAAAATCCATCATGAAGGCCTTCTAAAAATGCCTTTTCTTGGGATCTGGCACCAAATTGATTTTCCTGATCAATCTGTATATTGACATCTCCCAAGACAACTGTAACTTTGCCCTTTTTACAAGCTTTTATTTTACTTCCCATTGTAGTTTGCACCCCATATCCTGGCTACTAATCAGAGGCTTGTATTAACTCACAACAGGGTCTTTTCACACTTGCACTTGCTTGACTCTACCCCAAAGGATTCTATATCTTCCAATCCTATGTCACTTCATTCAAAGCATTTGATATAATTTTTTAACCAACAAAGCCACCCCACTTCCTTTGCCCACCTGCCTGTCCTTTTGATATCCTTGGATGTTAAGTCCCCAGCTGAGATCTTCTTTCAGCCAGGATTCTACAATGCCCATTACATTATTGTTGCCAATTTCTAACTGTGCCGCAAGATCATCTACTTATTTTGTATATAGCGTACACTCAGATATAACACCATTTGTCCTGACCTTTGTATATTTCATTTGCCAATGACTAGTTGTGAGTTATAAGAGAACCAATTCCAGAATGTACAGCTGAACGTATTCCTTCCTAATCACAAGCAAATTTAAGTTTCATCTTCTTAGCTACTTTGTGAGAGAGCAAATTGATTCATGGCCCTGTATTGATTAACTATTGAGCATGGTTCTCTGTTTTCCCAGTATACTTTGCATGGTGTACGGAACAGAGTCTTGTCTTGCATGCTACTTCGGTCTATCATGCTGAAAATCCTCAAATACATTTCCTAGGTATTTGTTGTATGGAAATTCAGTAGGTAAAGTGGTATTCAATGGGTCAGGTAGTGTTGTGGAGAGAGAAATAAGATGTAATAAGATAACATTTCAGATCAATGACCTTTTATTAGCATTAGGAAAAGTTAGAAATCACACGTTTTAAGTTTCAGAGAATGAGGAAGAGTGGAAATAATGAAAGAAATGTTTGTTGGTGAATGGTGACTGTGAGAGATGGAATAAGATGAGTAGTGGTGGTGCAGGTTGGAATGGGGTGATGTGGGAGTTCAGGCTTCTCTACCTCCTGCTTGATGGTAGCAATGAGAAGATGGCTTGACCCAGATGGTGGGTATTGTTGATAGATGCCATCTTCTAGTGGAAGTGTCTCCTGTAGATACCGTCTATGATGGGCTGGGCTTTGCTTCAATGGATCGAACTACGTCCACAATTCTCTGCATCCGCATGCATTCTTTACATTCAAATTGCCATACCAGACCATTATACAATCAGTCAGGATACTTTCAACATTGTATCTGCATGAATACCTGAGTCTCCTATAAAGGAATAAAAACTTTTCTGATCTCAATCTGTCAAAATATACCAACAGGCAGAAGCAAGTGGGTCGCAGAAGCATAACAGAGCATTCATCAGTGACCAATCTAGATATCAGAAGATTGAGAGGAGGGGATTTCACTCAGGTCCACTGCCCAAATAGAAAAATGCAGCAGCAAACGGGTTATGGCAACGTAACTGAATTTTGACCAGTGACCAATCTGCATTTGAGATTAAAGAAAGACAGGAGAAAGCGCAGTGGCCATCGTCTGAGTAGACAGAGCTAGAATCGTGATCTTAGCTTTTTGAGACTTCGGTGAAGAGAAGCTTCAGTTAGAGAAAGCAAAGAAAAGAAAAGCTCAAGGTTGTTTTTTTATCCCCTTCCTTTCTTTATATCTGCTCAGCTAGGACAGTAGAGATACCAGGCAGGACGGTTGAATTCTCCTCTTGCAGGATGTGGGAAGGCAGGGAGCCCTCCAGTGTCCCTGATGACTGCAACTATGAGAAAAGCATCCAGCTACAGCTTCTAACAGGAATTGGAGCTGGAACTAAGATGAACTCAGGATCATTCAGGAGGTTGAAGGGGTGATATATAGGACATATAGAGAGGTAGTTAAACCCAAGGTGCAGGACACAGGAAAATGGGTAACAGTCAGGAAGGGGAAAGCGGTCAAGGGACCTGCACCGACTACCCCTGTAGCCATTTCCCTCAAAAACAAGTTTATCACTTTGGATAGTGTTGGGGGGGGGGGGGGATTGATCTAACAAAGGAAAGTCACAGTGTTCAGGTCTCTGGCACTGAGTCCAACTCTCTAACTCAGAAGGAAAGGGAGGAGAAAATGCACGTTTCAGTGATAGGCAATTGGCTAGTTAGAGAAATGGACAGGAGATTCTGTGGGTGAGAATGAGTTTCTTGGATGGTATGCTGCCTCCTGGGTGCCAGGGCCTGGGACATCTTGGTTCAAGTCCCAAGCATTCTTAAGTGGGAGAGTGAACAGCCGGAGGTCATGGTCCATATAGGTACCAATGACATGGGTAGGACAAGAAATGAGGTTCTGCATAGGGAGTTAAGAGATATACCCATGAGTAAGAGATACTGGTTTAACTGTAATGAGCCCTTTAATTTTCTTTTTCTTAATAACTGTTTAATAAAACTGAAATTAATAAATATGCTTTCTTTATAATTTTATGTGGAGTATGATCTATTATTTCTTGCTGACCGATAATTGTGTATGCGCAGCATTTACATAGCTTCCTCTCAAATCAAGGTTTCATTAATCAGAACATAGTGACATTCCTGTTTAGTTGAACCCCAGATCATACAGACTCTAGCCATATATAGTTTATGAAAGGCGGCCTCTCACCGCTGAGTCACGTGGCCGTTAACAGAGGTAGCTAATAAGTCAAGTTTGCACAAGAGGCTGATGAAGTGTTTACATAGGCATCACTGAATCATGGATGAAAGAAGATTACAGCTGGGAGTTTAATGTCCAAGGATGCACATTGCATTGAAAGGACAGGAAGGAAAGCAGAGGCAGTAGCAATTCTCTGTTGGAAAAAAAATCAAATCAAATCATTAGAGTTTGGTGGCATAGGGTCAAAAGGTATTGAAACACTGTGAATGGTGCTAAGGAACTGAAAGGGTAAAAAGATAATAGACAATAGACAATAGGTGCAGAAGTAGACCATTCAGCCCTTCAAGCCTGCACTGCCATTTTGAGATCATGGCTGATCAATTACTATCAATACCCTGTTCCTGCCCTGTCCCCATATCCCTTGATTCCTCTATCCATAAGATACCTATCTAGTTCCTTCTTGAAAGCATCCAGAGAAATGGCTTCCACTACCTTCCGAGGCAGTGCATTCCAGACCCCCACAACTCTCTGGGAGAAGAAGTTTTTCCTTAACTCTGTCCTAAATGACCTACCCCTTATTCTCAAACCATGCCCTCTGGTACTGGCCTCTCCCAGCATCTGGAACCTATTTCCTGCCTCTATCTTGTCCAATCCCTTAATAATCTTATATGTTTCAATCAGATCCCCTCTCAATCTCCTTAATTCCAGTGTGTACAAGCCCAGTCTCTCTAACCTTTCTGCGTAAGACAGTCCAGACATCCCAGGAATTAACCTTGTGAATCTACGCTGTACTTCCTCTACAGCCAGGATGTCCTTCCTTAACCCTGGAGACCAAAACTGTACACAATACTCCAGGTGTGGTCTCACCAGGGCTCTGTACAAATGCAAGAGGATTTCCTTGCTCTTGTACTCAATTCCCTTTGTAATAAAGGCCAACATTCCATTAGCCTTCTTCACTGCCTGCTGCACTTGCTCATTCACCTTCAGTGACTGATGAACAAGGACTCTGAGATCTCTTTGTATTTCTCCCTTACCCAACTCTACACCGTTCAGATAATAATCTGCTTTCCTGTTCTTACTCCCAAAGTGGATAACCTCACACTTATTCACATTAAACGCCATCTGCCAAGTATCTGCCCACTCACCCAGCCTGTCCAAGTCACCCTGAATTCTCCTAACATCCTCATCACATGTCACACTGCCACCCAGCTTTGTATCATCAGCAAATTTGCTGATGTTATTCTCAATGCCTTCATCCAAATCGTTAATGTAAATGGTAAACAGCTGTGGTCCCAATACTGAGCCCTGTGGCACCCCAGTAGTCACCACCTGCCATTCCGAGAAACACCCAATCATCGCTACCCTTTGCTTTCTATCTGCCAACCAGTTTTCTATCCATGTCAATGCCTTCCCCCCCAATGCCATGAGCATTGACTTTACCCACCAATCTTCTATGTGGGACCTTATCAAATGCCTTCTGAAAATCGAGGTACACTATATCCACTGGATCTCCCCCGTCTAACTTCCTGGTTATATCCTCGAAAAACTTCAACAGATTAGTCAAGCATGATTTACCCTTGGTAAATCCATGCTGGCTCAGCCCAATCCTATCACTGCTATCTAGATATGCCACTATTTCATCCTTAATAATGGACTCTAGCATCTTTCCCACCACCAATGTCAGGCTGACAGGTCGATAGTTCTCTGTTTTCTCCCTCCCTCTTTTTTTAAAAAGTGGGATAACATTAGCCATTCTCAGGAACTGATCCTGAACCTAAGGAACATTGGAAAATGATTACCAATGCATCTGCAGTTTCCAGGGTCACCTCCTTTAGTACCCTAGGGTGCAGACCATCCGGACCTGGGGATTTGTCAGCCTTCAGTCCCATCAGTCTTCTCATCACCATTTCCTTCCGAATGTCAATCTGTTTCATTTCCTCTATTACCCTATGTCCTTGGCCCATCCATACATCTGGGAGATTGCTTGTGTCTTTCTTAGTGAAACCAGATCTAAAGTACTCATTAAATTCTTCTGCTGTTTCTCTGTTTCCCAAAATAATTTCACCCAATTCATTCTTCAAGGGCCCAACATTGTTCTTAACTATCTTCTTTCTCTTCACATACCTAAAAAAGCTTTTGCTATCTTCCTTTATATTCCTAGCTAGCTTGCATTCGTACCTCATTTTTTTCTCCCCGTGTTGTCTTTTTAGTTAAGTTCTGTGTTTCTTAAAAACTTCCCAATCATCTGTCCTCCCACTCACCTTAGCTCTATCATATTTCCTTTTTTTTAATGCTATGCAATCTCTGACTTCCTTTGTCAACCACTGTGGCCCCTTTCCCCCCTTTGAATCCTTCCTTCTCTGGGGGATGAACTGATTTTGCACCTTGTGCATTATTCCCAAGAATACCTGCCATTGCTGTTCCAGTGTCTTTTCTGCTAGGCTATCCGTCCAGTCAACTTTGGCTAGCTTCTCCCTCATGGCTCCATAGTTTCCCCTGTTCATCTGCAACACTGACATCTCCGAGCTGCCCTTATCCTTCTCAAATTGCAGATAAAAGCTTATCATATTGTGATCACTACCTTCTAATGGCTCCTTTACTGCAAGATCGCTTATCAAATCCTTGTCATTACATAACACTAAATCCAGAAAAGCCTTGTCCCTGGTTGGCTCTCGTACAAGCTGTTCCAAGAATGCATCCCGTAGGCACACTACAAACTCCCTATCCTGTGGTCCAGCACCAACCTGATTCTCCCAGTTCACCTGCATGTTGAAATCCCCCATAACTACTGCAACATTACCTTTGCCACATGCCAATGTTAACTCCCTATTCAACTTGCACCCAATATCCATGCTACTGTTTGGTGGCCTGTAGACAACACCCATTTGGGTCCTTTTGCCCTTACTGTTCCTCAGTTCTATCCACACAGATTCTACTTCTCCTGACCCTATGTCCCCGCTTGCAAAGGACTGAATCTCATTCCTCACCAGCAGGGCCACCCCACCCCCTCTGCCCACATTTCTGTCCCTATCGGGAATCGCAACTCCCGATCCAGATGGGAGTTGTTTACAGAGCCCCAAACTGGATGAGATCTGCAAATGAGAATGGGAGGTGAAAAATATATGCCAAAAAAGCAATGTTACAATAGACATGGGGGATTTCAATATGCAAGTAGATGGGAAAGTCACATTGGTGCTGGATTCCAAGAGGGGGATTTTCTAGAATGCCTCCAAGTTAGCTTTTTAGAGCAGCTCATTGTTCAGCAAATGAGGGATTTAGCTATGCTGGAGTGGGTGCTGTGCAATGAACCAGAATTGATTAGGCAGTTTAAGGTAAAAGAATCCTTTGGTGGCTCAAAAGATTGTGGACGCATTAGTAATAATCTTTCAAGAATCACTCAACTTTGGAATGGATCCAGAAGACTGAAAATTGAAAATGTTACTCCACTATTCAAGAAGGGAGAAAGGCAGAAGAAAGGAAACTATGGGCCAGTTAGTCTGACCTCGGTGGTTGGAAAGATGTTGGAGTCAATTATTAAGGATAAAGTCTCAGGGTACTTGGAGGCACATGATAAAATAGGCCATAGTCAGCAGGGTTTGCTCAAGGAAAAAATCTTGCCTGACAAGCTTGTTGGAATTCTTTGAAGAAATAACAAGCAGGACAGAGAATGAAGAATCAGCTTATGTTCTGTATTTAGATTTTCAGAAGGCCTTTGACAAGGTGTCACTCATGAGGCTGCTTATAAGCTATGAGCCCATAGTATTATAGGAAAAATTCTAGCATGGATAAAGCAGTGGCTGACTGGCAGGAGGCAAAGAGTGGGAATAAATGGATCCTTTTCTGATTGACTGCTGGTAACTAGTGGTGTTTCACAGGGGTCTGTTTTGGGACCGATTCTTTTTACATTATGTGTCAATGATTTGGATGATGGAACTCGTGGCTTTGTTGCGAAGTTTGCAGACAATATAAAGGTAGGTGGAAGAGCAGGTAGTTTTGAGCAAGTAGAGAAGCTACAGAAGTACTAGACGAGTTAGTAGAATGGGCAAAGAAGTGGCAGGTCGTATACAGTGTTTGGAAGTGCATGGTCATGCACTTTGGTAGAAGAAATGAAAGCATAGACTATTTTCTAACTGGAGAGAAAATACAAAAAAAAACTGAGGCACAACAGACTTGTGAGTCCCTGTGCAAGATTCCTGAAATGTTAATTTGCAGATTGAGTCTGTGGTGAGGAACGCAAATGCAATGTTAGTATTCATTTCCAGAGGTCTAGAACTAATGTTCAGATTTTACAAAGCATTGCTGAGGTCTCACTTGGAGTACTGTGAGCTTACTTAGAAAGGATGTGTTGACATTGGAGAGGGTTCAAAGGAGCTTCATGAAAATGATTCCAGAATTGTACGGCCTGTCATTTGAAGATTGTTCGATGGCCCTGGGCCTGTGTTCCCTAGAATTCAGAAGAATGAGGGGTGTCCTAATTGAAACCTTTTGAATGGTGGAAAGCGTGGATGTAGAGAAGATATTTCCTATGGTGTATGAGTCTAAGCCTCAGAACAGAGAGGGTGTTCTTTTAGAATGGAGATGAGGAGGAACTAGTCAGAGATTGGTGAATCTGTGGAATTCTTTTCAACAGGCAGCTTTGGAGGTCAAGACCTTATGTATATTTAAGGCAGAGGTTGATAGATTCTTGATTGGTTAAGGCGTGAAGGGATATGGGGGGAATGCAAGAGACTGGGGCTGAAAGAAAAAATGGACTCAATAGGTCAATTGGCCTAATTCTGCTCCTGGTCTTATGGTCGTATGTTCTTAAAATTTTTATGCTTCAGTGATTGCATACAAATAGTCCATTTGTTTTCTTCAGAGAATTATTATTATCTCCAGGTGAACTAGCACTGAAATCATCTGTTAGGCTTTTTATTTTAAGGAATCTATACACCAATACATCCAAAGGATACTTACACAAACTTGTGAAATTAAAAGAGATATTAGAGTAATTGAAGAATCTCATTTTCAAAAACAAAATAAAGACAAACATTATTGTCCAAATCCCAGGCAAATTAATTGTGTCAATAGTTGTGATATTTCAGTAGTATTTAAGTAATATTGTAAATATATTGTTTATTTAAGCATTCATGTTTGTTTAAGTAATTCTCTGTGAGTTATATGTAAAAATAAGTGAATTGCAAACATTTTGATACCACCACGTGATACGTGTGCCTCACTTAAAGTAAGCACAAAATTAGAATCACATTTCTGGACTCCCATCTTCTCCTTTTAATTAGTTTGATGTTTTGGATTTGCAAAACATAAAGTGGCAACAAGGTATTTTTAAAATGAACCCCAGATGACTACCTTTCCGTTGGAGCACAGTGAGATGTTGGAGGAAAACAAAAAGCGCAGTGAGCCACTTGAGTTTAAACAAAAGCAGCCCAGCACATGTTCCTCGGAAGGGAAGACATGATCAAGATAAAAATGAAGCAGAAAATGGAAGAATTCGTGGCTTCATAAACAATAGATACCAGGTAATAATAATCATAAAAAAACAAAAATGGTCAGCTACATCGGAACAATAGAGGCATTCCATTACAGAGCAGATAACTGGATATTATATACTGAGTGAATTAATGAAATAGCCAATGAAAAGTGATTACCAATTTTACTGAGTGCATTGGCTTTAAAGGTAGACAGTTTGCTTTGAAGTTTAACTGCTCCAACCAAACCTGCCAAAATTAACTTTGGTGATATTGTGAAAGTAATTTTTTGAGGATGTGACTATACATTTTGAAGAAGATAGACCAGTAGATGTAAGGTATTTGAATTTCAGCAAGACATTTGATAAATACCCCATGCAAGGTTTATTGAGGAAGTAAGGAGGCATGGGATCCAAGGGGGCTTTGCTTTGTGGATCCAGAACTGGCTTGCCCACAGAAGGCAAAGAATGGCTATAGATAAGTCATATTCTGCATTGAGGTCGGTGACCAGTGGTGTGCCTCAGGGATCGGTTCTGGGAACCTTACTCTTCATGATGTTTATAAATGACCTGGGTGAGGAAGTGGAGGGATGGGTTAGTGAACTTGCTGGTGACACAAAGGTTAGGGGTGTTGTGGATAGTGTGGAGGACTGTCAGAGGTTACAGTGGGACATTGATTGGATGCAAAACTGGGCTGAGAAGCGTCAGATGGAGTTCAATCCAGATAAGTGTGAGGTTGTTCATTTCAGTGGGTCAAATATGCTGGCAGAATATAGCACTAACGGTAAGACTCTTGGCACTGTGGAGGATCAGAGGGATCTTGGGGTCCGAGTCCACAGGACATTCAAAGCTACTGCGCAAGTTGACTCTGTGGTTAAGAAGGCATACGGTGCATTGGCCTTCATCAATTGTGGTATTGAGTTTAAGAGCCAAGAGGTAATGTTGCAGTTATATAGGACCCTGGTCAGACCCCACTTGCAGTACCGTGCTCAGTTCTTGTCATCTCACTACAGGAAGGTAGTGAAAACCATAGAAAGGGTGCGGAGGAGACTTACAAGTATATTGTCTGGATTGGGGAGCATGCCTTATGAGAATAGGTTGAGTGAACTCGGCCTTTTCTCCTTGGAGTGACGGAGGATGAGAGGTGACCTAATAGAGGTGTATAAGATGATTAGAGGCATTGATCATGTGGATAGTCAGAGGCTTTTTCCAAGGGCTGAAATGGCTAGCACGAGAGGGCACAGTTTTAATGTGCTTGGAAGTATGTACAGAGCTGATGTCAGGGGTAAGATTTTTATGCAGAGAATGGTGAGTGCGTGGAATGGGTTGCCAGCGACAGTGTTGGAGGTGGATACAATAGGGTGTTTTAAGAGATAGGCACATGGAGCTCAGAAAAGTAGAGGGCTGTGGGTAACCTTAGGTAATTTCCAAGGTATGGGCATGTTTGGCACAGATTTGTGGGCCGAAGGTCCTGTATTGTGCTGTAAGTTTTCTATGTTTCTATGTAACTGATTGTAATTTTTAGGTACTGCAATCTTCTCAAGCTGTCAGTGACAATGAACCTGATTCTTAAACAGGTCACAAAATGTTGCTTTCTTTGCTTCAAGAAACAATTACCAAGCTTGCTCTCCTTTAGAACCAGACTAGTATGCTCCATGGATAGGAGTTGCTTGCCTTAAGGAGTTGCTCTTTAATTATAATAAAACAGATGAAAATCAATTATATTGGCACAACAATGTAGCCCTTAGAGCTGCTCTGTCACAGTTCCAACAATTCAGTTCAACTCTCATTTACGGTACTGTCTGTGTGTATTTTGTATGTTCTGTCTGTGATTGTGTGGGTTCAGTTCTTTCCACATATCAAAAAATTATTTATTGGCAGATTAATTGGCGTAATAAATCACCCCAAGTGTGGAGGTACATGATTGAATATGGGATTATTTGATGGGGATAAGGAAGGAATAAAAAAGGCTAGTGTCGCGTAAGTGTAAAGATTAGTTGTTGATGTTCAGCACTGGTGGGCTGAAGGGACTCATTCAGTGTTTTATCTCTCCATAACATCTCTTTCTTTCTCAATCTTTTTTAATTGAATTTCGATTAGATATACAAAACAACGATAATGATACAAAGAGATGGGGATTACATTAATAACGGTTAATGTGTACAGACACAGACTCGAGTGACATATTGAATCTAAGCCTCCCAATCTCTTTGTAATTAAACATGAAAAAGATTTTTTTTAAAAATCTTTCCATAACATCTTAATTACGCATGATAGCATGAAAACAGTGCCACAGCTATGCTGGTGAGAGAGACATAGGAGCATGCTGGTGGGAGGGAGAGCTGGAGTAACCCAGCTTAAACAGAGGCTTCTTTCAATAGTAATTTATCAAGAGCATGTTTATTCAGGCGCTTTCAGTTTTCAAAGTCTTGTGGGTTGGCAATAACACAGGACACAGACTGTAGTGCCTTACTTTATAAAGACAATCTAACTGCGAGAAAAACAACTTTTTTTTGTGCTAATATATTACTAGGCATGGTGGAGATACTCTTTACCAGAGGAGGTGCAGGCTGTTGCTTCCCTCTGCTAGCTTGCAGCTCACCCTTCAGCAAGGTGTGGCATCTGCTCAGACCTCTTGATCAGTGTTCCATGAAGCCAGGTGATGGATGGATGTGTGAGCAACTGGGGCATATCACAAGTCCTGGTTATGTGACCACTGATGCCAGGCAGACAGCCTCTAAGAACATTGATAATGGCTGGAATCACTCGTCTTGTAAAAACACTGCCCAGAAGGCAACGGCAAACCACTTCTGTAGAAAAAAATTGCCAAGAACAATCCAGGCTGTCCATGAAACTTTTTTTTCAAAACTTTGCTGTAACCCAGAGAGTAGTTAGTTACATGATATCACCGATGAGCTGAATGACCTAATTCTGCTCATATGTCTTATGGTCTTAAATAACATTTATTGTTTATTGTCAGAGCAAAACCTACAATGAAGCCTATTGAAACAGGAAGTAAACTCAGTTAATTTACATGACATTTTAGCTCCAGTTAAGCATGAGTCTTTCTTCTCAAACGCAAGTTGCTCTCACACTAATGAATTTCTGATATTTATTAGATTCATAATATTCATAAAATTATACTAGAAAAATATAATGCCTGTGTGTAATGTCAGAAAAATGGTTAATAATTTAATGTTATAAGTATTAGACATTAATGTTTGTTGTTGCTTATTACATTATTTTTTCCTAAAATGGATTTAAGATGAAATGAACAGTTGCAGTTTTTGAAGGTTATGTTTGTTAATGCAATTTTAAAAGTTTCCCATGTTACAGAGGTTATGCCAGTTGGGCCTTAAGAAGCAGACCAGGTGTACATTTGGTGATTAGTGCTGATTTGAAGTGATCTTGGACAGAATAAATATCAGGATGCTACTGTATATTTTGTCAGCAGCAGAGTGTGTTAGGAAGTTGGGAGCCTCCATTGTAAACAGTTGAGCACTGTATTAAATCATTTAAACTAGGAGCTTCTGAATATTTTATTGGTGACTCACAACATCTTACTGCTTACACCACCAGTCTGATTACCTTATTAAATCTCAAAAATGTTTACACATCTGCCTTTACATCTGCATCTACATATTTGCAAGAAAGTAGAAGCGAGACAGACAAAACTCTGGAGGAACTCAGCAGGCCAGGCGGCGATGGAAAAAAAAGTACAGTTGACATTTTGGGCAGGAAGGCTTCGGCCTGAAACATTGACTGTACTTTTTTCTGTAGATACTGCCTGGCCTGCTGAGTTCCTCCAGTATTTTGTGTGTATTGCTTGGAAATCAGCATCTGCAGATTTTCTCTTGTTTGAAAGTAGAAGCAAATGGGGGTTACTAGTCCATCAATGCTGTCCCACTATTCAGTGTGACCATGGCTGACCTGCACAGGGGATCAATGCATTTCCTCTGCCAGTTCCATGTCACTCTCAATTTCTCAAACTTTCTACCTGAAACTACTGGAGTAGATCTATGTCTTCTTTAAATATTTCCAGTGTTCTAGCCTCCATAATCCTCAGGGGTAGATTATTCCAGAAATACACCACATATGTACCAAGAAAATCCTGTTTACCTCTGTTTTGAATGACTGCACCCCCCCCACATCTTAATACTAAGTTGCCTCGTTCAAAACTCTGCCATTAGTAGAAACACTTCAGCTTATACGTTGTCATGTCCCCTTTAGATATTACATGTTACCTTCTTAAGATTACCTTCTTATCTTCAACTTCAAGGAATACAGATTCAATTTCTTTAGATACACAAGACAGAGCAATCCGTTCTTCTCAGGAATTTTTCCAAGTGAATCTATTTTGGAGTGCCTCCAATGTTAGTATTTCATTTCTTCAATAGGGGAGCCAAAAACTTTACACAGTACTGCAGGAATGGTCCCACCAGTACCCTGGAGCATTTTTACAATACTTCATTCTATTAAACTTCTACCAACAAGCAATAAAGGTTAGTGTACATCAGCTTTATTAATTACTGGTTCCACGTGGCACGTGCATGCTTTTACCTGCAAAATAATTCTCACACCATTTATTTAGAGTCTGCCTAATTCTCTTACTGAAGTGTGTGACCTCATGCTCTCCTAAGTTAAATTCCATTTACCAAGTGTTTGCCCTCTACTCACCCTATTATATTTGTTGCAGAGTCTAAATGTCCATTCTGAAGCATTTTCTCCCAGCTATCTTTGTGTCCAGCTTTGGATAACTTGCACTCTCTGCTCTCCTCCAGTTGGGGTGCTCCCCAATATATTAGATAGAATGGTAGCGCACGGGAGCAAATTCTAAATCTCATGATATTGTGCTACACTAATTAGCTAATGATACCCAATCCCTTCTCCTTGCACACTCTCCATGTCCCTCTATTCTCTGCATATTATTGAAATTTGAAAAAATACCCATTTGTTCTGACTCTATTCCATGTAATTATTATCTTCAGTCTATAGTTGGCCCCATATTGCATGCACTTGTCTTTTGTTGGCATCTTGTCAAATTCCTTTTGAAATTAGTATAGTCCACGAGTTAACCTCCAAAGTTTCTGCTTGCTATATACTCAAGGAACCCTAAAAAAATTGTTAAACATTATGTTCCTTTGGTAATGATGAATACAACATGGGAAAAAAACCCTTTGGCCTACACAGTCCATGCCAACCGCCAATTACCCATTTACACCAATCCCACGTTAATTGTATTCCTTTTCATTCTCCCACATTCTCGTCAGCTCCCCCTGGATTCTGTCACTCAGCATTTTAGGGGAAACTTACAGTGGACAAAACTGTGCGAGCAAACTTAACATAGACAACAATCTTAATACAGATAGCACGAGAGATCAGGATTAAACCCAAGTCACTGGCACTGAGAGTCATCACATTTTTACTATTGTGTACTAAATAATGTAATATTTTACTAAAAGTTGCTATAATTCTTTACTTTCACATACAAACATTTGTATATATAACAATTGCCATTTCAGTCTGTTGACTGCCTTTCACGGATGCTCAGAACTTTAACTATGGTCTTGTATTAATTAATACTTCACTTGAAGAACGAGAACCCTCCTGACTCATTTCACCCATGCTTCTTCACAAGTAGCTGATTCTAAGCCCTTTTTAGGAATGAATCCATCATATTGTTCTGAAATGCTCTGGCATATCTCCCATTGGATCAAAAGCATTCCTGAACTTTTCTCCAATTTATACAAGATAGTGGTTTATATTGCAAAATCATAGTAATGAGAGAGCTATGCAAGTGCAGAATAGGGTCTGGAATTAACTCAGACTCAGACACAAACAGAATGCAAAGGTGAAATCACATACGGTCATAGTAGAAACGAAACCTCACGATTGAACACTGCGTGCTTGGCACGAAACCTTTAAGTACAAACTTTCCATGAAGGAATCTGGCAGGCTAACTGGCAGTCTGAATCTTAAAGGGATAGTACCAGTTTACCATATTCTAGGGAATAGGAGAGCTGAAACTTGGATGCCTGCCACTGTTCAGTCAAGATCATAACAGAGCTCCCCCTCCTACGACCTACTCCTTAAGGTCTAGGCCTAGGGTGATCAAGATGGTGCAGGTGAAAGTCCTCTATCAAGGTAGTGTCCAGGGTGCCCCATGAAAGTACCCAGTTTCTTTCTTCCGGGCCATATCCCTTCCAATCCATGAGGTACTGTCTCTTACCTTGAACAATGCAGGTGTTCATAAGTTGCCGGACTGTGTAGGCTGGTTGTCCATCAACAAGTCTGGGAGGTAGAGGAAGTTTGGGAACCAGAGCCAAGGGGCTGGCCCTCAAAGGCTTGAGGTGGGATGCTGAAGCATGTTGTGCACAAATTCCACCTAGACTTGATTGTCACTCCAGGTGATAGGGTTCCCAGAGGATAGACATTTGAGTGTTGTCTCTAGGTCCTGGTTGACCCTCTGTTTGCACAATGGAGCCTGGACAACAGACTGGCAGAAGCCCCAATGAGCTCACAAATAGCCCTCCAAAACCTAGAGGCAAACTAGGGGCCATGATCGGAGACGATGAACTGATGGGAATCTGCAAATCCTGAAGATGTGCTGTAACGTGAGCTTGGTGGTCTCTGGAGCTGATGGTAGTCTGGCAAAGGGTACAAAATAGCAGGTCTTGGGGAATCAGTCTATGACTGCTACGATAAGTGTATTACCCTGAGATTCCGGAAGACCAGTGACGGTCCATAGAAGTGTGAGACCAAGGTTGAGTAGGAATGGGGAGAGGCTGAAGCCGGCCATTTGGCTATGCTCCGGCTTCTTTATTTTGTGCACAGACATCATGAGCTAAGACATATTTCCAGACATCTTTAGCCATGCCTATCCACCAGTCCTCTCTTGATATACTCTGGGGTATGACCCACCACTGGATACCCATCCAGGTATGAAGTATGGCCCAGCTGAGCACCTCTGAGTGAACAGGTTAAGGAACAAAGATACATCTGAGAGGACCATTACCCAGGTCCGGCCCATGATTCTCTTGGGCTCAGTGCACTATAAAGTCCATGTTTCAGTGGTTGGGCACCATCACTCTAGAGCCGGGAATCATAGTTGAGGGGTTCTCTTCCCTTTAGGTGCTTCAGAGTGTTAAGAGAGGGTGTCTGGTTTTGGATATTTTGGTCCTGAGCAGTAAGTAATAAGGAAGTTAAACCTTTTAAAGAATAGGGACCACATGCCTGCCTGGAATTCAGCCTCTTTGCATGCTGGATATAGGCTAGGTTTTTGTGGTCGGTCCATACCACAAATGGATGTTTAACCCCTCCAACCAGAGTCTCCACTTCTCCAGTACCGGTTCAACAATTCCCAATTCCTGATGTCATAGTTTATCCCACAGGGGGAAGACATCTTGAGTAGAAGACAGAGGGATGCAGCTTGTGGTCCAAAGAATGTTGTTGAGACAAGATGGTCCCTACTCCCCTGCCCGATGCGTTGACCTCCACCACGAAACGCAAGTCCAGGTCTGGTGGAATTAGGATAGGTGCAGACATAAACCTTTGTTTTATCTCTTTAAAAGCCACCTCAGCCTTTGCGATGCAGTGGAAGGGCCCGGTAGATTTCTTGGTGAAGTTGGTAAGTGGCGCAGCCGCTGACTGAAATTGTGGATGAAGTGCCAGTAAAAATTGACAAGATCTAGAAGCTGATAGAGTGTTTCACTGAGGTGAGTTGCAGCCATGGGTCTATATGGCTTGGGTCTTATTGGGGTCCATTTGCAGGTTGCCATTACATATAACAAACCCAAAGAAGGAAACTGCGGATACATGGAATTCGCTTTCTCCAGCTTGACAATTATTTGATTCTCAAGAAGCCGGATGTGCTGGACATGACCTTGAGTAGACCAGGAGAGAATGAATATATTGTTTAGGTAGACAAAGATGAAGTGGTATAGCATCACTCAGAACATGTTATTGATGAAGGCTTGAAGTACCACTGGAGCATTTGCCAACCCAAAAGGCACGAGCCGGTATTCGTAGTGGCCCATAGGTGTGTTGAAACAACACACACAAAATGCTGATGGAACACAGCAGGCCAGGCAGCATCTATAAGGAGAAGCACTGTCGATGTTTCCGGCCCAGACCCTTCGTCAGGACTAACTGAAAGGAAAGATAGTAAGAGATTTGAAAGTAGTGGGGGGGGAGGGAGAAATGACTTCATCCCACCCCCTCTGGTCTTCTCCTATCATTTTGCATTTCCCCCTACCCCCACTACTTTCGAATCTCTTACTATCTTGTCTTTCAGTTAGTCCTGATGAAGGGTCTCAGCCCGAAACGTCGACAGTGCTTCTCCTTCTTGAAGCTGCCTGGCCTGCTGTGTTCTACCAGCATTTTGTGAGTGTTGTTTGAATTTCCAGCATATGCAGATTTCCTCGTGTTTGGGTGTGTTGAATGCTGTTTTCCATTCGTCTCTCTCACGAATATGGAGTAGGTTGTAGGCACTATGGAGACACAATTTGGTAAATATTGTAGCTCCCTGGAGATGCTCAAAGGCTGTGTTCACGAGAGAGAGGGGGGGTACTGGTTTTTAACAGTGATCTTATTTTGCCCCCTGGTGTCTATACAGGGCCTTAGCCACTATCCTTCTTGGTGACGAAGAAAAACCTAGCCCCAGCAGGAGATGTGAATGGTTGAAAAATCCCAAAAGCCAGAGCTTTTTGGATGTAGTCTTCCATGGCTTTTCTTTCTGGGGCTGATAGAGAATAGAACATTCCACATGGAGACCTGGTAGTAGATCAATGGCACAGTCACAGTCCTGGTGAGGCAGTAGAGTTCTGGCCATTTTCCTGCTGAAGACCTCCAGCAGGTCTGACTATTCTGGATGTACTCTTGACAAATCACAAGCACTGAGAATAGAGGTGGAAGGTTCAACAGTTAATTCGTGAAGACTGAAGCCTCTGAAGTTTTGTCAGAGAGGTTGTCTAAGGACCATTTTTGAGGTATTTCTTTTTACATTGGTTTGATCAGTCCAGAACGATGCCAGAAATCTAATTGATCCTCGGTTGTGAAATGACAGCCAGGGATGACCCAGAATGAGTTGTATTTCTGGGGAGAGAATGGGATGGAGCTGGATTGATTCCACATATTGGCCAGTCTTGAGCTTAAGTGGGAATGTTTGGTGGTTGATCTTCCCTGTCACCAAAGGTCTCCTGAGCAGCGGCTTGACAACAAGCTGCTGATTGAGACATGAAAAGGGGAATTTCAACCTGCTATCCAAATGCCGTACTGGAGTCAATAAATGCATCTAGGGAATGTTCTTGGCCTCCCCATGAAAGCAACACAGAGAGCACCACTCCGGGGGAGCTCCCTGTGCTGGATGGTCCCATGAGTTTCCTGGCAGCTTGAGACTGGAGATATTTTAATGTCTGACCTCTTTACAGAAAATTCAGCACCTCTCCCTTCTTCTCCTCCCTCTCTCAGCTGGATAGATCCTGGTCAGGCCTATTTGCATGGGCTCCTCTGAGGCTCAGATCAGCGGCAGTCAAGGAGGAGCCTGGGGAATAGGAGAGGATGGAGGATAGTTCAAGGGAGAGTATCCTTGGAATAATCCTCTTCTCCTTTCCATCAGTCAGTTATCGAGTTGAATCATAGAATCAGAATCAGAATCAAATCAGGTTTATTATCACCAGCATGTGTCCGGAAATTTGTTAACTTAGCAACAGCACTTCAATGAATAAATAAATAAGTGTAACATGCTGTAAGATTTCACTGATAATGTAACGGCTTCTCTGTAGCAGCATTGTTTAGGTTATGAGTAGGGATAATGGGGTTTGGAATGCTGTTGTTCTTTTCTGTGAGCTGGAAGAGAGATTTTTGCGGTCTTTTGCCAGGGAGAGATGAGGAGAGAAGACGTGAATGGAGAGATTTGGTAGACCGCCAGACGGGGTGGACTTGCAGCAAGGGTCCGAAGGGCAGTGATGATTGGAGGAGGTCAATGGCGGACGATCGACTTATCAGTGAGTTCCAACATTGTGCAACAGACTGTTTAATAAGATTGGGCCCTTTTTTTCTTTTTTTTGTTTCTTTACTAACCATATAGTCAAAGTAAGACTTATAAAGCTTAATCGTTTAATCAGATATTGTGTGATTATCCTGAGCAATGAACCAATGGTCCAGATAAATTATTAATTCCACTGTTAAGTACTGTTGACGTTGCAATTGTGGATGGAGGTTTGATAAAATAGCTGGCGCAGTTCTCGTTTTAATGCAGACCAGCGCGAGGTACCGGTAGCTGGGGCAGAGATTACAAAGACAGGGTTCAATCATTTCTGAGCAGTGAGGGGAAAAAGTGGTCGGATTTGGAATGTCTGATTAGTCCACATCCCCCGGCGAAGAGTGAGAATTATGAGTTAGTATGGAAAAATCAGATTCAAAGTCCCAGCTCTGGCAGGCTCTGCCTATTCTCTGGAATAACATCCTAAAGAGGAGGAGGAGTATGAGACTTGGGCAGAGTGGACCTCTCAGTAGTTAGATGAGTGGCAGTGTTCTGATGATGAAAAGCGACAGAGATTAGTTGAAAGTTTGAATGGGCGAGCCGCTGACGTTTTGAGAGCTGTCAGGTTGAAATCTCCCATAGCGACAGCTGTCAATTATCTGCAAGCACTGGACAATGCTTTTGGTCTGTCTGGAAACCCAATGGAGCTCATGTTGGCATTTTAGAACATGCGTCAGGATTAGGGCTCCGGGTCGAGGCCCACTGCATTTGTCAGCCGGAGTAAAATTATCCCAAGTACAAGTTGGAATTCCTGGCGTTGAAATAGGTGTTGATGGATAAGCTGAGTGACTATCTCTACATGGCCAAGTTTGAGGTAACAACCCCCTAACTTATATCCTGACCTTGCGAAACTGGTTGCCACAGGCCATCGGTAGTTGGTGGCATTGTCTGCCTATGATTTCAGCCTGAAGAATCGGCCAGGAAGCAGGAACATTGATGCTGATGCTTTGTTCTGACGGGTGCATAAGGAACTGGTCAGAGACGAGGAGTGAGAGAGTGTCCCTGCCCCTGGGGTGAAGGCCATGTGTCAGTTTGCCATCACTGTGAAGGCAGAGGAAAAGGAGGGGCAGGAGTGAGCGGTGGATCAATTGGGGGCTTCTGATGATGCCATCCCCTAAGTTTTTTGTAACCTGACTGCTCTGAAGACAAACCATCTGCCGGAATTGAGTTCTGAGGAAGTGGCTGCTGCTCAGCAAGATGATTCGGGCATTGGTACCATTTTGGCGGCGATCAAAAAGGGAGACATGGCTCAGGTGGAGAGGTGAAACATGCATCAGTGCCTCCAATACTACGAGTGTGGCCTCGGTTGGAGTTGAAGAACCAGATCTTATACTGGGTCATGTCACCCCCAGACCGACCCCAGCTGTGCCAGCTGGTCCTGCCTGAGAGGTATCGGAAGATGGCGTTGAAATCACTTCATGATGATTCTAGACATTTTCGGGTGGATAAGACCTGGTACAGAGACCGGTTGTACCAGCCCCAGATGAAGTCAGAGGTTGAAGAATACTGCAAGTCATGCATTCGCTGCATGCGGCGGAAGACACTGCCTACGTGGGCAGCTCCCTTGTCCCACCTGCAGAGTGTGGGGCCCCGGGACCTGGTGTGTATGGATTTCCTGTCAGTAGAACCCGATGCCAGCAACACGGCAAATGTCTTGGTCGTCACGGACCACTACACCAGGTACGCTCAGGCTTTTCCTACTAAGGACTAGAAGGCGTCTATGGTGGCAAAGGTGTTATGGGAGAAGTATTTCATTTATTATGGCCTTCCCAGGCAAATACATAGTGATCAGGGACAGGATTTTGAGAGCAGACTCATCCATGAGTTACTGGGCATGCTTGGAGTTGAGAAGTTGAGGACCATGCCCTATCACCCACAGGGTGATCTCCAGCCAGAGAGGTTTAACCGGACCTTGCTAGATATGTTTGGGACACTGGAGATCAGCAAGACGAGCAGGAGGAGTCAACATATTGGGCATCTGGTTCACCGTTATAATTGTACGTGAAATGAAGCTACTGGGTACTTGCCATATTATCTGATGTTTGGGCGCGAGGCAAGGTTGCCCACCGACTTTTCTGGACTGTCGAGGGTGACCTACCACCGAAGATTTATCTGAAGTATGCATCTGACGTGAGAAGAGAGTTGAAAAGGGGTTATGAATTAGCTGGAGTCGTGACTGCCAAGCAGGATCAAGGGAATAAGAGGAGGTATGATCAAAAGGTGTAGTTCTCCCAACTCCTGCTGGGAGACAGAGTCCTCGTAAGGAATGTGGGGCTACCTGGAAAGCATAAGTTGGCTGACCGCTGGGCAGCAACACCCTATGTGGTGGAGAGTCAGATGTCAAATCTACCAGCTTTCCAGGTGAAACTAGAGGATGGGAATGGGCCTGTCAAGATTCTCCATCGGAACCACCTGTAGACCCAGAGCCTGACTTGGAGCCTACACCTAGCAAGAGGACTACCAGACCCCCAATGGGTGAGGCTGGGCTGGACCCCACCCCGGAGAGGGATACTGATTCAGAGGATGATGATCTGGATGTATGGTACATGCTGCCTTTCGCTAACTCCCCATTGATTGAGGAAGAGACTCCCGGCCCTTCTCCCACTGAGACAGGTGAAGTGGGGGGAGGGGCTATCTGTGGGCAGCCTGGGTTGCAGTGGGACTCTACAGGGGAGGAAGCGGGGTTTGATCACTGACCAGAGGGCTCTGAGTTGCAGGTGGGCATGGGTGATAGATCAGGGGGTGGCCTCGCCAGGTAGACCGGAAATACCCCCTATAGTGTTGGAACCTGAAGAGTTAGATGAGTGGGTCTCAGAGAATTAGGAGACCACCAGATAGGTTGGCCTGTGTAGCACCAGGGGGACGGAGTGTGACCCCTACTGTTTTGGGGAGCTCTGTCACTGATTTTTACACCTGGATTGGGCTTTGCAGGAAGAGTTGGCGAATTATCTCAATGTCATGAGGACATGGCT
Source organism: Hypanus sabinus (assembly GCF_030144855.1). Classification (NCBI taxonomy): domain Eukaryota; kingdom Metazoa; phylum Chordata; class Chondrichthyes; order Myliobatiformes; family Dasyatidae; genus Hypanus; species Hypanus sabinus. The sequence goes on from NC_082713.1 coordinate 52,583,123, forward strand.
AAATTTGGTGGGGGAAGAACGTAACATGCTGTAGGGTTTCACTGCTGTGTAACATGCTGTAATGTTTCACTAATAATGTAATGGTTTGTCTGTAGCAGCAATGTTTAGGTCAGTGGTCAGCAACCCGTCGATCACGATCGGCTGGTCGATCTTTCAGACTTTCCCAGTAGATCCTGAAAAAAAAAAGAAAAATAAATACACAAATACTGTTGAGAGGTTGTTTCTGGGTTGCGGGGGTTTAGTTCCGTTCTTTCTGCCCAGTGCGCATGTGTTCCCCCGCCACACTCTACACAGTGTACTTCAGTGGTCCCCAACCACCGGGCCGTGAAGAAACGTTATGTCAGCTGCACCTTTCCTCATTCCCTGCCATGCCCACTGTTGAACTTGAACCCACACGAGATCATCAGTTGCCTAAACACAGTGATACCCTCGCGCCAGGGATCACTGGTGGCCTCGCGCGGCCGGCGAGAAGTGGCGTCGCTATCGGCCTGGAGCGTGGACAGATGGGCGCCGCCTCTAAACCTGTTCACCACTCCGAATGTTCGTGGGGAACCCAGGGCTAAAATATTCACAGACGACCTAATTCGGGCTCAGGGTTCCGTAAGTATCAGAGCAGCTGCCATCTACTGAAACAAACTTTTGTTGGCTGACAGATCCTACAAGGGGGGGGCGGGCGTGCCCTCTTGCACTCCTCGCTAGCTCGGTCGGGGACATCCGCCACTGACCTTGTCCTCTCACCCCACCCAGGACCAGCCGCACCTGGCCAAGGCGGCGGGCGGGCAGGAGGGAGGCTGGAGTTTGAGCCGGGAGGCTGTCTAATGAGGCAATGAAGCCTTCAAAACAGCTTCGGTACCCTGAGTCCAAGCAGCCTGTACTTAAAGACAAACCCGTTGAGTTTTGTGAGCGGAAAAAATGTGAGCAAGCAGGACAGAGGATAAGTGCCGAGAGCTGTGAAAACTAAATTGTGGAATAGACTGGACATAAGGAATCCCCTTTTTGTATTGCTGTATCCCTGTCGTGTTTAACATTCCCCCCCCCATCAGCTGGTCCACAAGAATATTGTCAATATTAAACTGGCCCGCGATGCAAAAAAGGGTGGGTATCCCTGGTGTTTATACATTATTTCTACTTCCGGGTTGCGGGGTTTTACTTCTGGTCTTTTCCTGTCTTTTCTGCCCTGGTGCACAAGCGTGTAACTAACTGATCTGGGGTCGAGCTCGCCTTTCACTAAGGCCAAGGTAGGGGATCTTGGGCTTAAAAAAGTTGGTGACCACTAGTTTAGGTTATGACTAGAGATAACGGGGTTTGGAATGCTGCTGTTCTTTCCTGTGAGCTGGAAGAGAGATTTTTGCGGTCTTTTGCCAGGGAGAGATGAGGAGAGAAGACGTGAATGGGTAGATTTGGTAGACCGCCGGACGGGGTGGACTTGGAGCGAGAGTCCGAAGGGCAGTGATGATTGGGGGAGGTTGATGCTGGATGATGGACTTATCAGTGAGCTCCAACATTGTGCAACAGACTGTTTAATAAGATTGGGTCCTTTGTTTCTATTTTTTGTTTCTTTACTAACTATACAGTCAAAATAAGAATTATAAAGCTCAATCGTTTAATCACATATTGTGTACTGTTTGTTATTTTGGGGTACTGATTTGTAACAGGGGACACATTGCACAGCATCCACCCAAACAAGATTTCCTCAGTTTGGCCGAGCCGGGGGCTATTGCCCCCTATATTAAGCCACTAGCCGAAGTGAGAGTTACATAAGTATATCAATTACAGTATACATATATTGAACAGATTAAAAATTGTGCAAGAAACAGACATAATATATATTAAAAAGTGAGGTAGTGTTCAAGGGTTCAATGTCCATTTAGGAATCGGATGGCAGAGGGGAAGAAGCTGTTCCTGAATTGCTGAGTGTGTGCCTTCGGGCTTCTGCACCTCCTACCTGATGGTAGCAGTGAGAAAAGGGCATGCCCTGGGTGTTGGAGGATCTTAATAATGGATGCTGCCTTTCTGAGACACCACTCCTTGACGATGTCCTGGATACTTTGTAGGCTAGCACCCAAGATGGAGCCAACTAAATTTACAAACCCTCTGCAGCTTCTTCCAGTCCTGTGCAGTAGCCCCTCCATACTAGACAGTGTTGCACAAAAATACAACTGCAGATGCTGTGGATCAAAGAATACGTTCACAATGCTGGAAGAACTCAGCAAGTCAGGCAGCATCCATGAGAAAAGAGTAGCCAACGTTTCGGGCCGAGACCCTTCATCAGGAATGGGGGGGAGAGAGGGCCAAAGCCCAGTAATAGAGATAGGGGAGGGGGTAGGGTCTAGAGGCGCCAGTTGGAAAACCAATCAGAGGAAAGATAAAGGGGGGAGGGGAGGGGATAAGCATGAAAGAACTGTAGAGATAAAGAAGCAGAAATTTGAAAGGGGAGAGAGGCAGAGAGGGACCTGGGAGAGGGGAAGGGAAAGAAGGAGGGAATTACAGGAAATTGGAGAATTCAATGTTCGTACCACCAGGCTGGAGGCTACCCAAACAGTAGATGAGGTGTTGCTCCTCCAACTTGAGTTTGGCCTCATCATAGCAGTAGAGGAGGCCATGTATGGACATATCTAGATGGGAATGAGAGGCAGAGTTGAAGTGGGTGGCAACTGGGAGGTCCTGTCTGTAGGTGCTCGACGAAGTGGTCCCCCAATCTGCATCGGGTCTCGCCGATGTAGAGGAGGCCACACCAGGAGCACCGGATGCAATAGACGACTCCAGCAGACTCGCGGGTGAAGTGTTGCTTCACCTGGAAGGACTGTCTGGGGCCCGGAATGGTGGTAAGGGGGGAGGTGTAGGGACAGGTGTAGCATTTGCGCTTGCAGGGATAAGTGCCAGGTGGGAGTTCTGTGGGGAGGGACGTGTGGACCAGGTAGTCGCGGAGGGAATGATCCCTGCGAAAAGCTAAGAGGAGTAGGGAGGGAAAGATGTGCTTGGTGGTGGGGTCCTGTTGAAGGTGGCAGAAGTTGTGGAGGATAATATGCTGGATCTGGAGGCTGGTGGGGTGGTAGGTGAGAACAAGGGGAACCCTGTCCCTGTTGTGGTGATGGGAGGATGGGTTAAGGGCTTAAGTGCGGGAAGTGGAGGAGATGTGGGTGAGGGCATCTTTGATGACACCAGAAGGCACAATCCTGAAAGAAAGAGGACATTTGAGAAGTCCTGGAACCGAAAGCCTCATCCTGGGAGCAGATGCGGTGGAGACGGAGGAACTGGGAATAGGGAATGGCATTTTTGCATTGGGCAGGGTGGGAAGAGGTATAGTTAAGATAGTTACGGGAGTCAGTGGGTTTGTAGAAGATGTCAGTGGATAGTCTGTCTCCAGAGATGGAGACCGAGAGATCAAGAAAGGGGAGAGAAGTGTCCGAGATGGACCAAGTAAATTTAAGGGCTGGGTGAAAGTTAAAGGCAAAGTTGAAATTGACGAGCTCAGCCTGTCAGAATGTTCTCCACTGTATATCTATAGAAATTTTTGAGGGTATTTGTTGACATACCAAATCTCTTCAAACTCCTAATGAAGTATAGGAGTCTATGCCTTCTTTATAGTTGCATCGATATGTTGGGATCAGGTTAGATCCTCAGAGATCATGACACCCAGGAACTTGAAGCTGCTCATTCTCTCCACTTCTGATTCCTCTATGAGGATAGCTATGTGTTCCTCTGTCTTACCCTTGCTGAAGTCTACAATTAGATCTTTCATCTTTTTGATGTTGAGTGCAAGGTTGTTGCTGCGACACCACTCCACTAGTTGACATATCTCACTCCTTTATGCCCTCTTGTTACCATCTGAGATCCTGCCAACAATGGTTGTATCATCAGCAAATTTGTAGATGGTATTTGAGCTATGCCTGGCCACACGGTCATGTGTATACAGAGAGTAGAGCAGTGGACTAAGCACACACCCCTGAAGTGCACCGGTATTGATTGTCAGCAAAGAGAAGATGTTATCACCAATCCGCACAAATTGTGGTTAGGAAGTCGAGGATCCAGTTGCAGAGGGAGGTACAGAGGCCCAGGTTCTGCAACTTCTCAATCAGGGTTTTGGGAATGAAGGTATTAAATGCTGAGCTATAGTCAATCAACAGCATCCTGAAGTAGATGTTTGTGTTGTCCATGTGGTCTAAAGCTGTGTGAAGAGCCATTGAGATTGTATCTGCTGATGACCTATTCTAGTGATAGGCAAATTGCAACGGGTCCAGGTTCTTGCTGAGTCAGGAGTTCAGTCTAGTCATGGCCAACATTTCAAAGCATTTCAGTGCAAAAGAGGGTTACACCAGCACAGTCAGGTGAATCATTCTCCTAGAGTGCAGTGGCCAGGCAAGGGCTCTTTCAGTGAGGATTGAGATGATATAGTCTACCTTCCTGTGTTCTGACAGGAACTTGAATGGTCATAACTCAAAGGCCATGGAGCGTTGTATCAGGAATCCTCAGCATGCTTCAGGGCTACCATCACATCACTCAGGAACCAGAAGGTGCAGCGATCCCTCATGAGTCTCCAGCTTTAACATGTCTAGAGCTGGCAGCTGCTCTGGCTAAATTCGGATTCTGCCTACCAGAGTCAGAGAGTGGTGAGGATCTCCTGAAGCATGTTGTCGTGTCTGCCTATAGTTGTTCTTTGGTGGGCCAGTGCAGTTCACAGACATTCATACTCTGCTGGATTCCTGATGGTTCTATCATGCTGTAATGAGACAGCTATGGTGGGTGTTAAACCCAAGTGCAGAGTAAGGTCCAGATTAGACTCAGACTCAAAACAAACAAGACAACACAAACAAAATCTCACGGCAAAACCACAAACGGTAGTACTGGAGATGGAACTCTTATGATTGAGCACTGAGTGTTCAGCATGAGGCATTTAAGTATAGACTTTCCTAGATGGAATGTGGCAGGCAATAATTGACGGCCTGAATCTTAAAGGGACAGTGGCAGCTAACCATACTCTGGGGAACTGGAGTGCGGAGACTTGGTTGTCTGCCACTGTTCAGTTAGGACCATTAGAATCTCATTTATATTCCATTTCTGTGAGTCGTGCTTATTTGTCAGTCTTAGTTTCTCCACATTAGTTTGATGTATGAACAGCTTCTCTTTGTCTTTTTGAATAAGTTGTTAAGATGTGATTCATGATTTTGGCTTTTGTTTCATCTGCTGTCCCTCCATTGTCTGTTCTCCATTGTCTGTTGCTGTCATCTGAATTGTGTTTGCTCTGTGCAGTGCCACAACTGCTCTGATAGAGTGAATCCTGTGTTAGAATGTGGCATTGTGCAATACTTGAATTAACATTTGTGAACCTCCTCTTCCTGGTTAAACTAGAACAATGTTGGAAAATGTCAAGGTTTCTTCATGAATATGTAATGACTTTTCTGCAGCACCAAGAAGTTGGACGATCTGCTTAAAACCATTTCACTTCTAAATCAGTCCCATTTTTACATGGTGCTGCTGTACTTCATTCCATATCTCTATTTTATTTATTTCATGATGGTATGCAAGAGGTCCACCAGAATGTACCAGTGAAGGCCAGAATCCAGTGTAGACCAGAGCCAAGTGAGGCGGTGTTTTACCCTAACCCTTCCTCTAACTTTGTTTGCTACCTTTCTGCACCCCATCTCCAGAAATTTACCACTGCAGTGGAGCTAATCTACTGGACAATTGGGAAACTGTTCATCGGCATCACTTCTACTCCAGCCCAAAGGCCATCCCCAAACTTCAGTGATAAAGCTGCAGAACAGAGATGATGCCTGACTATGTGTACATTTAGAGACAAACCTGTAAGTCATCATTGACTGAGACATACTGAAGAATGGTCTTTGCTTTCAAAGCACAGGTCCCTACATCTTAGGTACACTTCAGTTTAAATGGAAGTAACATCCTGTGCTGGGATTCTGTGCCAGCATTTGACCGTAGCTGAATTATCTGTTCAAGCTATGAAAATCAAAACATTCCCAGCATTTTGCAAAAGAAGTGTGGAGTTGTGCTTGGGACATAATAGAAAAGCATCGGTGCTCAATGTTCAATGTTATTAACATCCTAGCTACCTGCTTGGATTTGTTCTGGGGAGAAACTGGAATCAATAAAGGACAAGATTGACCTTGTAGTTTACTTGAAGATTCCATCAATCTTTCTATCTAATTATCTGCACTGTCTTGGAGAGTTGTACAAGAAGAAAAAGTATAGAAAACCAAATTAAGATCTATTTTTGGTAAATACGAAGTTCAAGTTATACATTCCATTCTTTTGAGAACTATTACTATCAACATAATTGAAAAGAAAATCTGTTTAGTGCCAAAAGACTCAATCTAATTCAACTCATTTGCACATTTCCAATTTGTGTAAGAATGAATTTTGACATCCTTAGCTAACTTAATTGACACCAGCTATATCTAAATGAATTGCAGGTCAGATTCAGGGGAGCTGAAGTTCCTGCTAAGTCCGAAGTTTCTGTATTTCTGGACGGCAGAGTATTTTACCTGTGATACAGCTCATTGACTCCACACCAGCTCCAGGCAAAGCAATCTCAGCTGCCCTATTTTCCTTTCAATTTTGCAACTTATTTTCTTTCACATACCCATCAACTCCCCTTTAGATTGTGTTTGCCGCTTAAATAGGTAATTCACAGCAGACATTTAACCCACCAGCATGTCTTTAAGCAGAGTGAGGTGTGAGGACGTACCCAGACATGGGGAGAACATGAAACTTCCACCCCGGGAGCACCCAAGATCTGGATCAAACTCAGGACTCTGGAGCTGTAAGACAACAACATAAGCTGCTTTATCGTAAATGATTATGACAAAATCACATTAAAATTAATGAAGCAAAACATCATGATTTTAAATCAAGGCTAATGAATGCAAAGTTAAGTTCCCCTTTGACCTCTTGAAAAGAATTATTGAAACATATCTGATCACTTGCACAGGTTATACAATGTACATTAGACTAGGACCATGCTGATAGACTTCACAAAACACTTAATGGTTGACCTTGTCCAACTTGTGGAGCTCTAAGGAAGGTAAATAATCTCATAGACACAAAAAATTGAAATTAATGAGAAAATCTTGTCCTTTGGTTAAATTTCTTAAATAATAATGGTCTGTTTTTTTGTGATAAACAATACCAATAAAGCCATTTGTACTTTCATTTATTAAGGTGTAAATGAGACAACACGTCCCGCTGACCACACTTTGCTTTTCCAATGTGCAAAGCTGGCTTTATGGTACATGATGGTAAACCTGCCAGTAGGTGTTAGAGATTAGAGTTTTCCATTCATTTCTAAGTACATGTTGAATTGCAGTATGCCCTAATTACTGTCAAACCGATTCTCTAGCACTGGAAATGATCACTTATAATTAAAGAGTCTAATTCCTGTAGGTTTTATTTCTTATTTAAAAGGAAAATAGACTTCTCTTTCTCTTGCTTTCTATACATAACCTGCCACTGAACTAACTGTTAAAATACTCTTCTTGGTTCAATCTTGCTCTGCTTAGTAAATTTTATTTTGATTGGTTAAGATTGTGTCCAATCGTTCCTGAATTTCATTGTGTTTTAAATTTCCCAGTGTTCATTGTGATTAGTAGGTTCTGTGATATAGCTGGTTGAAGCACAATGCAATGAATACTAGTATCACTGATGCACTCACAAAACCTTACCCACTATAAACTACTTTACATGATTCAACCTTAACCATCTTAATTATGTAGGTTAATTTTGTGAGACTAAAACAAAATGAACTAAATTTAACCTGACTCTCAATATTCTATGTCTGAGCCTATTATAAATCTCAAACTAAGACCTGAATTTAGTGGCAGAGCACTGACAACTTTGATGAAGTATTCTATACATTACTTTTATTGGAGAATTTTTCTCTTAATAGGCAGTTCCTAAGTCTCCTATGTTTTCTATCTGTAATCTTAGTGTCAATTGAAAGAACCAAACAGAGTAGAATTCCTGAATTTAAAATTTAAATAAAACATTCATTGCAGTATTTTTGAAATCGTTATAACAAGCAAATACCCATTTGAATTATAATGTTGACTTAATGTCATGCACATAAATACATTGATCAAGTTGATTATTTCATTGGTCATGAAATAACCTCTCTCCTGCCCCACCACCATCAGAATAAAAGATACAGAGATGCATAGTGTTTTACATGCTAGCATAATAAAAAGTGTGTTTTAAGATAGGAATTCAAACTATTAATTATCTTAACAAAGAATGTGTTGCTGAACAGAATATTCTCTTAACGCATTTGAAATGATTGGAAGATATCGGGGGGCGGGGGGGGGGGGAGGAGTTGGATGGAAACAAAAATAAACCAAGAAGCCAATGAAAGGAGATGAACCAGAATGAAAGAATACTGTCTGCTGCTGTATTTGATTTGATAGGAAAGCAAATGTCTATTTACCTGACCCATTTGGAACATAGAATGTGCAATATCAATTAGACATGTTCCCTAATCCAGGTAGCGTCATGGCTCTTGAACTCCTTCCCTCGAGGCACAGTAATGTGGTGGCCACTGCACTAGTGATCAGCTTTCAATTCCTGCTGTTGTTCATAAGGACAACGTTCTTCCTGTGATTGGGTGGGGCTCCTCTGGGTGCTCTGATTTCCTACAACATTCTAAAGACATACAGATTACTAAGTTGTTGCCACGGCGACACTCGTGGACTGCTCCCAGTACATCTTCAGATGTGCTGGTCATTGACATAAATGATGCATTTCACTGTATGTGACAAATAAAGCCAATCTCTTTATTATTACAAGGGTACATAATTAGTACACTCTCAGTCCCCCTCAACAAGTGTGCCACGCAGTCTCTCTCAGCCCCAAACTGATCATTTTCTCAACCTCTGCTTCTTCTCTACAACTTATAGCATGTTATTTCTATCCTTTTTTAGTTCTAATGAATAATCTTATACCTGAAGCATTAATTATTTCCCTCTCCACAGGTGCTTCTTGATCTGCTGATTATCAGCAACATTTTCTGTTCTTACTTCATCATTAATACTTTCACACATTTTACATATTCTGCATGTTATGTTATGTAGCTGTTTCTCAACAAACACTTCTTGTTGTCAAGAATTTCCTTCTCTTTGTCAAAGAGGATAGAAGCATATGCTATGCAGTTGAGAACCTGTGTTAGGACCATTTCCTGCTCATGTTGTCCAGTAAGAAGTTTGACCTGACTTCCACACAGGATTTCCTGTAGCACTTGAAATATGAGTCTAAGATGTTAGAAGGAACAGTACAAATTCTAAATGCTGTAGGTTCAGATATTAATTTTACCTAGAGCTGATCTTGCTGACTGTGGTGAACTACATATATCTGTCTGGACATGCCCCCCCCCCCCCCCCGCTGACTGCTCCTGTGGCTCCTCCCACAGACCCCGGTATAAAGGCGATTGGGGCCTGAGACCTGCCCTCAGTCTCCAGGATGCAGCATGGTGGTCAATTGCTGCTTGTTCTTTCTTCCAGTCAATAAAAGCCAATATCTTGCCTCATGTCTCAGAGAGTTATTGATGGTGCATCACTAACAATGATTGATAACAACCATGCCTTAGAAAACAATTCCAGCTGTGATCCATTTCAGTGTGCCTGCAGTTCTCATGACATAAAGCATACAACTAATGATGATAACATTCAGCTAACCTCCATTTCCATGGAACTTGAGTTCAAAGCTCACTGCTATTCATCCAAGCTAAGAGTACATTGTGCTACTGTGTTGCTTTTCTCACAATATAAAATATAAAACTTCCATTAATGCCCCCTACCCTTCTTACCCCATCCTTTATCTATTAATTAATTTATTTATTTCCCATTGTTTTTCTTTTCTCTCTTTTTTCTCTCTCTGTCCCTCTCACAATCACTCCTTGCCTGTTCTCCATCTCCCTCTGATGCTCCCCTCCCCCTTTCTTTCTCCCTAGACTTCCCGTCCCATGATCCTTTCCCTTCTCCAGCTCTGTATTCCTTTTGCAAATCAACTTTCTAGCTCTCAGCTTCACCCCTCCCTCTCCTGTCTTCTCCTTTCAGTTTGGATCTCCCCCTCCCCCTCCCACTTCCAAATCTCTTACTATCTCTTCTTTCAGTTAGTCCTGATGAAGGGTCTCGGCCCGAAACGTCGACTGTACTTCTTCCTATAGATGCTGCCTGGCCTGCTGCATTCCACCAGCATCCTGTGTGTGTTGATTATATGAAAGAACACTGTTTCATTTGGATAACCTGACTCAACAATTCTGATAAAGATTGCAAGGTGCTCAAACATATTTGAAAGTCCACCAAAAAGGAATGCATTTTTTTCTCTCTCAGTGGTCATTTGTTCACTAGTAGAACTAGTAGAGAAAATGTTGCTGTAAACAAGGCTGGCTATCTATGGATTCTAAGGCAACAAGCCCGAACTTGTGGGAAAAGCCAACTTCCAGGGAGGTTTCAGAGACACCACTGATTATTTAGGCTTTTCTGAGTTGTTGCAAACCATCAAAATAGCGCCACATACTGAAAGTGACAAAGCAAGCCTTTACATTAGCAAAACCTGGGGTTCCTGGGGATCTCTATGAAACTTCTCAAAGCAGATAGCAAACAATTAGTGTATGAGGGTATTCACAGAAATATATTTAAAAACTAATCAAAAGCACAATGGAAGCAATAATAAACTAATCATGTATCATGTTGATGATGTTTTTGGGGTGGAATAAGTGGCCCTGAATACTTTGGGTTATGCTTTAGTTTAAAGGGGAGCAGAATCATTGCAGGCAGGTTTGCTAGAGCTATTGGGGAGGGTTAAAACTAAATTGCCAGGGGGATGGGAAGCAGAGTGATAGGGCTGAGGATGAGGTAGTTGGTATATAACTAGGTGCGGAATGAAATGAAACTGTCAGGAAGGACAGGCAGATGATAGGGGAAAATTGCAGTCTGTTGAATGAGTTGCTGTGTAACAGGGAGACAAAATCAAGAAGGGTGATGAATACAAGACTGAAGGTGTTGTATTTGAATCCATACTATATGAAATAAGCTAAATGATCTTGTGGGCATCACTGAGTCGTGTACTGAAAGAAGATCATAGTTGGGAACTCAACGTTTAAGAATACACGTTGTACCAAAAGAACAGGCAGGTAGACAGAGGAGGTGGAGTAGCTCTGTTAGTAAAAATTTAAATCAACTCCTTAGAACCAGGTGGCAGGATCAGAAAGGGGTAGCTGAAGAGCTTATAAAGGCATTAGAAATGATCTTTCAAGAATTACTAGATTCTGGCATAGTTTCTGAGGACTAGAAAGTTGTAAAAGTCACTCCCACTCCTTATGAAGGGAAGGAGGCAGATGAAAGGGAGTTATAGACCTGTTAGCCTGACCCCAGTGGCTGAGAGGATGTGAGAGCTGATTGCCAAGGATGAGGTCTCAGGGTACTTGGAAGCACATAATAAAATAGTGATAAAATAAAACCAAAGTCTGCATGGTGTCCTTAAGGGTAAAACATGCCAGACAAATCTGTTGGAATTCTTTGAGGAATTAACAAGCAGTATAGACAAAGGAGAATCAGTGGATGTTGTATGATTGGATTTTCAGAAGGTTTTTGAAGTGTCACACTTGAGGCTGTTTAACAAGTTAAGAGCCCATGGTGTCACATGAAAGATACCAGCCATAAAAGAGCATTGGCTGATGGGCCAGAGGCAAAGAGTGTGAATAAATAGCACCTTTTCTAGTTGGCTGCCAATGACTAGTGGTATTCCACAGTGATTAATGTTGGGACCATTTCTCTTAAGTTACACATCAATGATTTGAATGAAGGAAATGATGGATTTGTGGCCAGATTTGCTGATGATGCAAAGACAGGTGGAGGGACTGGCAACGTTGAATAAGTGGGGAGGGTGCAGAAGGTCTTAGACAGACCAGGAGAATGGGTAAAGAAGTAGCATATGGAATATAATGTAGGGAAGTGCATGGTCATGCAATTTGGTAGAGGGAATAAAGACATAGACTATTTTCCAAACAGGGAGAAAAATTAAAAATATGAGGTGCAAAGGGACTTGGAGTTCTTGTGCAGGATTCCCTAAAGGTTATTTTGCAGGTTGAATCAGTACTGAAGAAAGCAAATGCGATGATAGCATTCATTTCAAGAGGACTAGAAAATTAAAGGAAAGATGTAATGTGGCTTTATAAGGAAATGGAGAGGCATTACTTGGAGTATTGTGAGCAGTTTTGTATCCCTTCTCTAAGAAAGAATGTGCTGGCATTGGAGATGGTCCAGAAAAGGTTCAGAATAAAATTCCAGGAAAGAAAGTGTTATTGTATGAGGAGAGTTTGATGGCTCTGGGCCTGTACATGCCGGAATTTAGAAGAATGAAGGAGGGATCTCATGGAGGCCTATCAAATGTTGAATGTCCTAAATAGATTGATGGGAGAGGATGTTTCCTTTACTGGGGGAAGTCTAGAAGCAGAGGGCACAGCCTACAAATAGAAGAACATCCATTTAGAGTGGAAATGTGGAGGAATTTCTTTAGCTAGAAGGTAATGAATCTGCAGAGTTCATTGCAACACACGGCTGTGAAGGCCAAGTCACAGAATGTACTTAAGTTGGAGATTGATCGGTTCTTGATTAGTCTGGGTGTGAAAAGTTAAAGGGAGAAGGCAGGAGAATGGGGTTGAGAGGGAAAATGGATCAGCCATAATGAAAAAGTGGAGCAGAGCATTGGTCAAATGGCCTAATTCTCCTCCTATCTCTTATGTTATTATGGTCTAATTAATTATAATAATAAATATTCCAGATAATTTTGCATTATTTCAGAAAACTTGACTGGATTGTTTCTGTTGATCTGCTATCAACTAAGTTCCAATCCAACTTCTGCAAGGGCAATGATTTTATTCTCTTTGTGATTCTTCTTTCAGAACAGTAAAGATTATGTAAAAACTTCAAGCAAATGGAAGGAAAATATCTGTCACAAATGTATTTTTGCCTTCCTTTAACCAATTTCTGGAAGGCAGAAGGCCCCTGTCAAACAACAGGATGTTTGGAACATTCTCAGTCTGGGTCTGAGAAGAAAGTAGATTCCATGGTGTGCACTGAACCAGAACAAAGCAGAATCCTGAATAATGCATTGTGCTGAGCACTGAATAATAAGCTTTCTGCAGTTGATGGCTCCTCCTGGTTGCAAATGAAAGTGACATTTAAAAATCTTTATAGTTCTGTTACTGCCAAGATAAAAGCCAGGTCAATATTATATGCAGTTATTGTAAAATAAAATGTTGGGATCAGAAAATCTCACAACAAGAGAAGAACTAAAGTCAATTAATCAATAATATTGTTTAAGAAAATGGTGAATTTAACCTTTTTGTCCAACAAATATATCAACATTTGGCAAATAGCAAAGTGAACTGTTGGCAATTATGATCTAAGCTGGAAATGGGGAATGGTAGGTCATTTATCCACTTTATACCCATTATAATTACAAATTTTTGTTTGTCAGATATTTCTATCTATTTTTATAGCAAGATGAAAGGGTACGAGGTTCCAAACTCCCGAATAACTGAAAATTAATTCAGTAACCCAAAGGTAATATCACTGGTCATAATTCTTTTAGTTAATTCCTCTTCTTTGTAGAGTTTAGCCATCATGTAAGAAATGCAAATTTGTCACAAAGCCAATGCTCTTGAATACTTAAAAGAACTTATTCTGGAAGCAGAAAAGAAAAGCCTGAGGTTTCCAACATTCTTGTGTGTACTGTAACATACAAGTGATAATTAATTCTGTGCAGATCTTCTACTTATGGGAAACAGTTCTAAGCTGTTGTTCTGTCTGTATGACCAGGAGAAACAGGATGAAAGGCATATTTAAAGGAAGTTGTTTCTAACTTTAGCATTAACAGAGGACATTATCCTGAAACTCCTGCCTCCAGATTTCTATGAAATACATATGGGCCCAAGCTCAGAGTTTTTAGCATTTCAGTCCTCAAGAGGAAAACACTTCGTAGAATTTTTCCACACTTACTAACAAAGTAAACTTTGTTATCTTGAGAAAGTTGTTCTCGATTTTGGACACTGATGTTATACTGTTTCAAAGATGGTTTTCAGTGCTTATTTTATACCTAATGATGTCTAACACAACATTATTTCGCTGTATCTATCAAAGGTTCTTTTCCTTTATGAAATGACTATTGTAATCTCAGTTGCACGTTCGGACTATATATAAAATGATATGTCAGGAGTTGAAGCACTTACAACATCATGAATCATGTCTTCCAATCTTTCTATATGTCTCATGCCCTCCAAGTAAAGTAATTCAGTTTTTTGTATTCATTGTTCAAGTTTCACAGAGCAGCAGCCTTGCACACTTTGGTCTACAGACTGATGAAATCCTGTGTCAGATGCAATCACTGCGTTAGCCAAAAGTTAAATTGGCTTTGGCTATTCTGTATCAAAATGATGTACTTGAGACAGGGTATCAGCAGGTAGATAGAACTGTCTGCAGGCTGAACACAGATGGTGCTGCTAGGTTGTGCGTTATCTTCACTTAGGACTAATTGAAAGAAAACCACTGTCTTGAATAAATTAAGCAGCAGTGTTTGTAATATCACATTGGTGCTGAATATATTCCCAGTAGGAAGGAAATTAAATTGAAAATAAAAATTGCTTATATATCAATGGAATTAGTGGGTAGCTGGACTTGACCGCTGACTGTAATTTTTATTCCATGTAATGAGACTCATTGAGAGGAATGAGGAGTAAAAATAATGTGCCTTCAAACTACAGCAAAATATTGGGATGCTTATAAACCCTTCTAATGATCACCTAATAGACCCACAAGGATGATTTGATAAAAGTGGTATCAGAGGCTGCATATCCAATTGTAGAATATTAACTCGATTGTCTCCAGCATGGGCCCCAGCTATGCCTGTCTCTTTGTTGGCTGTGCAGAACAGTCCATGTTCAAAGCATTCCCCAGTTATACACCTCCACTCTTCTTCCACTTCATTAATAACTGCACTGGCATTGCTTCATACACCCATGCTGGGCTTGTCAATGTTTTCAACTTTGTCTCCAATTTGTACCCTGCCCTTAAATTCACTTGGTTCACCTCTGACATCTCCCTCCCCTTTCGCAATTTCTCTGCGTCTATCTCTGGAGACAAACTGTCAATCATCATTTATAAACCTCCTGATTCCCATGGTTATCTCGACTATACCTGTTTCCACTCTGTCTCCTGTCCAAATGCTATTCTCTTTTCCCAGTTTTTTCACTTCCACCATATCTGTTCCCAGGATACAACTTTCCATTTCAAGACTTCAGAGATCTCCTCCTTCTTCAAAGAATGGGGTTTCCCTCCCTCTACTGCTTATGCTGCCCTCACCCACATCTCCTCCATTTCCAGATCATCTGCACTCACTCCATCTTCCCACAGTGATGGAGTTCCCCTTGTCCTTACCTACCACCCTATGTGCCTCTGCATCTGATGCATCATTCTCCACTACTTCTGCCATCTTCAAAGGAATCCTACCACTAAATTTATCTTTGTTTCCTTTCTCTCCTCTGCTTTCCACAAGGATTGCTCCTTTTGCAATTCCCTTCTCTTTTCATCCCTCCCCACTAATCTCCCTCCCAGCACATCCCTGCAAGAACCAAAGTGCTACTCCTGGACATACAACTCCTCCTGCATGTCAGTTCAGGGCTCCAGAACAGTCCTTCCAGGTGAGGCAACACTCCACTTGTGAATCTGCCGGGGTCGTCTATTGCTCCCGAAGCAGCCTCCTCTACATTACTGAGATTTGTCGTAAATTGGGGACCACCTTATCGAGCACCTCTGCTGCATACACCACAAGTGGGACTTCCCAGTAGCCAAACATCTTAATTCAGATTCTCGTCTAACACGTCAGTTTATTGTCTCTTCCTGTGAGAAAAAGAGGCCACCCTCAAGATGGAGGAGCAACACATTATATTCTGTCTGGGTTGCCTCCAACTTGATGGCATGAATATTGATAACTCCTTTTGGTAAACAAATTCCAGTCCTTCCTCCCCCACCTCCTCTGTTTCCCTGTCTGCCTCTCTGACCTTTAACTACTTCTCACCTGCCTATTACTTCCTCAGGGTCCCCTCTGCCTTCCCTTTCTCCTATGGTCTTACTTTCCTCTCCTATCAGATTCTTCCTTCTCCTGCCTTTGACCTTTCCCACTCAGCTGGGTTCACCTACTACCTTCCAGCTCTTTCCCATCTCCCACCTTTTTATTCTGGCATCTTCCCCCTTCTTTCTCAGTCCTGAAGAAGGGTCTCAGCCTGAAATGTTGACTATTTATTTCTATAGGTACATTGTGAGCTACTGAGTTCCTCCTGCATTTTTTTTGTGATTTCAATCAATTTAATTAGTCAGTAATCAACATCTTTCATGACAGACCTGATAAAAATTGTCAATCTGACATTGATTTAAAGAAATATTGTACAGTTATGCTGTACCAGGATATTGAATCATTTGCAATTGCTTGTTGATGAACAAATTACATATCAAAGCCATTTTGCATATCTGATCACTTCAGCAATATTTGCCGGTCAGTTATCAACCACTGGGAATTGATTCGCCTTAGCACCATTATATTTGCTCAGTATCAGGTGCTCCTGTCATCTGGTGCAGGGCTCATTACCAACAGAAACTGTATTTGAAAGTCATGGTTTTTAAGCGCCCCTTTTCAGGCACAAAAGCATGAGGAGCAAACAGATCAATCAAGATGAATATTTGGAAGGGTCCTCACTCTCAGACCAAGGCACTGCTCCCTACATCATTCAGCCTTGGTTTTGATTGTTCAGCAAATTTCAGACAGCATTGCCAAATGTCTTCTTATCATTTTTATGTTGGCACATTTGGCAATGTGGCACGATTGAGGTTCATTCTGCAGCTGTTTTATGGAGTGATGAAGCATGCTGAAAGGGAATCATTTAGGGAACTGGGATCTGTGTATGTAATCACAGAGAGAGGACCCAAGAGATAGTGGATGATGTGTTCTTTTGCCATCTTCATCTCATTCCAGTAACAACTTTTCTTCTTCTACTTGCGGCTGCTATTGAGGGAGTCCATTTACAACTCTGATCGCCTGTCCAAGTATCACAGTGGTAATGACGTAACAACTCCAATGTCTTGTAAGCAGCTTCTGTTGGGAGCTGTACTGCTGAAGTTTTTATACTTTAATAAATGTGGAAAGCAACATTATTCCTTAACATTTTTCACCAGTTTCACAATTTGTTTTTGGGTTTCCCTGGATGTGTGCCAACACTAAATGCAATACTTATTTAGCTCACCGAGAAAGGGAACACTAGCTTTCTGTTAAATGAACTGATGGAACAGATTGCAGTTTTCACAGCTCATGTGAAAGCTGATAGATCCAGCAGCACTATCTTTGTTGAGGTGGTATTTCAGCAAAGAATTTTGTGCAAATGAATTCAGTGCAAAGTTCAGATAATTGAATTCATTCTTTAAAATCTTGCTGCTGCCAGGGCCTGTAATTGGAGTTGGGGGATGCTTTGCATTGGTAAGATAGAAATCCCTCTGAATCCTGATCAGGTAGGGGACATGGGGTGTCTATATGCATAGTTTGCAGGCAGTGGTCCATGTTAGTCAGATCAGCTCCATTGTTCCACATCATTCCAACTGGAAAGCAAATAGGTGCCTAAACATAGGGACTTTACGTATTTCCACGTCAAACTTAAGAAAATAATTTATGAGTATGTAAATAGTAATGCATTAACAGCCTGATTCACTTTGACATAGGAGCAGAATTTGACCATTTGGCCCATTGAGGCTGCTCTGCCATTCATTCATGACTGATCCTTTTTTAAATTTCCTCAGACCCACTCCCCAGCCTTCTCCTCATAACCTTTAATGCTATGGCTGATCAAGAACCTATCAATCTCTGCCTTAAATACACCCAACGATCTGGCCTCCACAGCTGCATATGGTAACAAATTCCACAAATTCACCATCCTCTGGCTAAAGAAATTTCTCTGTATCTCTATTTTAAATGGATGCCCCTCTATCCTGAGGCTGCGGCCCCCTGTCTTAGACTTCCCCACCATGGGAATCATTCTTTTCACTCTTTTCACTTTTCATTCTGCTCTGTCTAGGGCTTTCAAAATTTGAAAGGTTTTAATGAGTACTCCTTCATTCTTCTAAATTCCAGCAAGAACAGGCCCAAAGCCATCAAAAGTTCCTCATATGATAACCTTTTCATATCCAAAATTATCCTAGTGAACTTCTTCTGAATCTTTTTGAATATCAACACATCTTTCCTGAGATAGGTGAGGCCTCACGAGTGCCTTATAAGGCCTCAGCATCACTTCCCTGCTCTTATATTCTAGACCTCTTGAAATGAATGCTGAAATTGCATTTGCCTGACTCACCACCCACATTACCTGCAAGTTAACCTTCAGGGTGTTCTGCACAAGGTCTCCCAAGTCCCTTTGCATCTTAGATTTTTGGATTTTCTCCCTGTTTAGAGTCTGCACATTTATTTCTTCTACCAAAGTGCATGACCATGCACTTACAAACATTGTATTTCATTTGCCACTTTCTTGCCCATTCTCCTAATCTGTCTACGTTCTTCTGCAGCCATCCTGTTTTCTCGACATGACCTGTCCCGCCAACGATCTTCGTATCATCTGCAAACTTGGCACCAAAGCCATCTATTCCATCATCTAAATCATAGATATATAGCATAAATCCTGCGGAACACCAGCAGTCATTGGCAGCCAACCAGGAAAGGACCCTTCTTTTCCTACTCACTGCCTTTTACAAATCAGCCAATGCCAGCAATACCATGGGTTCTTAATCTGGTGAGCAACCTCATGTGTGGCATCTTGTCAAAGGCCTTCTTAAAATCCAAATATACAACATCAACTGCATCCCTTTCATCTATCCTACTTGAAATCTCATCAAAGAATTCCAGCAGGTTCGTCAAGCAAGTTTTTTCCCTTAAGGAAACCATGCTGAGTTTGTACTATCTTGTCCTGTGTCATCAAGTACTCCACTATCTCACCCTTAAAAATTGACTCCTACATCTTCCCAGCCACTGAGGTCAAGCTAACTGGTCAATAATTTCCTTTCTGCTGCCACCCTCCTTTCTTAAAGTGTGTAGTGACATTTGCAATTTTCCAGTCCTCTGGCACCATGCCAGAATCCAGTGATTCTTGGAAGATCATTACTAATGCCTACATAATCTCTACTGCTACTTTCAGAACACTAGGCTGTAGATCATCTGGTCTGGGTGAACTACGTCCCTTTAGGTCTTTCAGCTTTTTTGAGCACCTTCTCCCTTGTAATGGTAACTGCACTCACTTCTCTTCCCTCACAACCTTCAACATCTGGCACACTGCTAGTGTCTTCCACAGTGAAGACTGATTCAAAATTCTCATTTAGTTCATATGCCATCTCCTTGTCCCCTGTTATTACTAACGTTTGTATTTCTCCGGCTTCATTTTTAAGCATCCTATATCAACTCGCATTGCTCTTTTATTTTTTATATTCTTGAAAATCTTTTCCTATCCATTTTGATATTATTTGCTAGCTAACTTTCATATTTCATCTTTTCACTCATAATGATTCTTCTAGTTGCTCTCTGTAGGTTTTTAAAAGCTTCCCAATTCTCTATCTTCCCGCTAATGTTTGCTTTGTTGTATGCCCTCTCTTTTGCTTTTACATTAGCTTTCACTTCTCTTGTCAGAAACGATTGTACTATTTTGCCATTTGAGTACTTCTTTGTTTTTGGAGTACATCAATCCTGTACCTCCCTCATTTTTCTCAGAAACTCATGCCATTGCTGCTCTGCTGTCATCTCTGCCAGCATCTCCTTCCAATTTACTTTGGTCAATTCCTTTCTCATACCACTGTAATTTCCTTTACTCTACTGAAATGTTGTTATGTCAGTCTTTACTTTCTCACTATCAAATTTCAAGTTGAATCATTCATATTGTGATCAGTGCCTTCTAAGGGTTCCTTTACCTTGTTCCCTAATCACCTTGAGTTCATTACAAAATACCCAAACCAGTATAACTGATCTTGTAGTAGGCTCTCAATGGAAAACTGCTCTAAGAAGTCATCTCATAAGCATGTCAAAATCTCCTATAACTATCATAACATTGCCCTTCTGATATGCTTTTTATCTACATTGTAATCTGTAGTCCACGTCCAAGCTGTTGTTTGAAGGCCTGTATATAACTGCTATCATGGTCCTTTTACCCTTGCAGTTTCTGAACTCAACCCACAAGGATTTAGCATCTTCTGATCCTATGCCACATCCTTCTAATGATTTGATGTCATTGTTTACCAGCAGAGCCACACCACCCCCTCTGTCTATCTTCTTACCCCTCTTATACAATGTACAACCTTGGATAATCAGCTCCCAGCTACAACATCATCAGTCATGATTCAGTGATTGTCACAACATCATACCTGAACATCTGTAATAGTACAACAAGATCATCCAGCTTATTTCTTATATTCCATGCATTGAGATGTAACACTAGGTCATGTATTTTCTACCCTTTTTGAAAGAGTCTTTGAATCATAAAATATTTGTTGAACATAATATTTTTTCAACAACACAAGTAAACATTACTTCTTATCCTACCTCATTGTAAGTTCTCACAGCGTCAGATGACTTGAATCTCTGTTATAGTTTTAAAAGTTAGAATATTGTTATGTTCCTTTTTGAAGAATTAACAGATCCTCTAGTTTGTGTGAGACAAATTTGTTTTGGATTATTCTTTCTAATTTACATTCTGTGGTTTCATAAATATTGGATTCTAGGCAACATGTTCACAGCAGCAAGCGCATTAGAGCTCCCTTCTGTTCACACAAGCTATAGCAAAAAGATACTATTCCCACTTACTTTAAACATTAATATTTTATGCATTTTTAGGAAATATGGTTAGCATAAAAGATCTTATTTAAAATGTTTAGCTAATCATCAAAATTATTTTGTGAGGTACGTGCAGAAACAAGTTTAATGTACTTGTTCTACATTTAACTGTTAATTTTAATGTTTGCTTTAATGTCTTTATTAAAATAATGCACTTGGGATGTGCTTTTGTTCTGCATTATTTTTACCTTCTGCATTTTTTTTGCAGGCATAGCTATAAATTCATCTCATTTTCTCTTGTCAACAAATCCATTGATTGTGAATTGCTTTAGGATATTCCGAGGATAGGACTTACTAGTCACAATTGTTATGAGGAAGAAGATGTAATTGCCATCAGTCTACATGTGATCACTGCTGTCTGCATTAAACTCCATCTGCCATTTCTCTGCCCATTTCTGTTTTGATTGGAGGGGGTGGATGTTGCCTGCTTTGAGGATAAGAATTACACTAAGTCTAGAGGTTGAGCAGCAGTGGGGAGATATTTGACTAATTGAGAGATTAGGAGTTATTATGTCATATGTCTTTGCAAATATTTATTTTAAAACATCTACTTTTGGGGAAGTCAATCAGCATGTAAGAATTAATCACAGATTCAAACCATTTTTCTGCTGTATATAATGAAACAGAAAGAAAACTGGGAGATTCCTTGCAGAATGTGATCCAAGATAATCAAAATGGAAAATAATTAACTGAAAATACACGTGGAATAAAATGATGTTCTTTCGAGCTGAACAACATCATGGATATCTTCTTGGATGCAATTTAGAGATTTGTACTTATGGAATATATTGGACCAAAAAAAAAAGACATTCAACTTGATTCGTCTTAAATGGAGGAAGGTTACCATGTACTGTGCTGACTTGAATATGCTTTGTTTTGTGAAACTATTTTGCAATCCATCAGTTCAATGCTTAAGGGAGCTTTGGCCTGAAAATTGCATTTTTGATTTGATCATCCTTCGGGGTCAGAACACTGGAAAGAGAATCTCCCTTTGAATATGAAGGTGTGAATTATTCAGTTGAGTCTTATTAGAACATACTGGAGGAAGAATTTTGCATGGTTCTCTGAACTGTCCACCTGAAATGTATGCTATTCCTTAGCATTTGGTATCTCTATCAATTTTAAGATTACAGTTAATGCAATTCTTAGAACTTCTGCAAAGTAAATATTGGCATTGCATCTGGGTCTAGTCAGCTCATTCACCACTGGATAATCGCTTAGCAACATTAACAGGAAAAGGTCACTCAGCCCCTTAGGTCTGTTATTGAATTATGTAGTGGCTGATCTGTGCCTTAACTCATCGTTGCCCGAAATCTCTTGATCATCTAAATAATCCATTAATTTTATGGTTGAAGTTCCCAATCATGCTGCAAGCATGACCTTTTAATAAAAGAAGGATTTACAGAGTTCTGCAAGTCTATATATCTTATGCAAGCCTCTTTGGTCTTCTCCCTGATTACTAATTTAATGTCAAAGTTTTTCTGCTAATAATTTTCTATGTTTTCTTCTGAACATTTTATGTACCTTGATCAGATCACTTTTCAGTTGTATGCCCTCTGAATGTGAGACCAGGCACTTGTGCATTCTCTTCATAGTTTAATCTTTCAAGGACCAGGAGTACTTTTGGTCTTCTAAGGAAGAGTTGCAAGGTACTTTGCCCAAAACTAAACAAAGAGGCATTTTGGAATAGAGCTTGGCTAAGCTTCTTGTAAAATTGAAGAACTGATTGTAGGCTTTTAAAAGCTGTCGATGTTTAATAGTTTGTGCCCATCCGCCCAGATTTCTTTTCTCTTCAGTTTCTACTTTCAGTCTATTTGGAAATGTGCTCAATCTTGTAGAAACACATATTGAACTCTATAATTAATACTTCTTTCAATCTAGTCAAACTGTCAGTGCCTGTGTCACTTCATTTACTCTTCTGTGGAACTTCATGACCTGCCTAAGTTAGTATCTTCTGCAAACTTGGAATGAATCAGTAGAACCGTATTCCTTTCACCAAGGAAATAATGAAAAGTGGAAGCACCTAATTTTTGGCACAAATTTTAACCATGGTAACTGTCAAAATGCCTGATTTTCACACCAGAATATACTAGCTCATGCTGCCCTGTTGTAAGAGAGCAAGCCCATGATTTTGATGGGCTGTCTGTCTGAACTGTTCGTGCATCAATAAATACAGGGCTGAACATTTTGAACAAACTTCCATTCGCTGGTTTAGAGTGTCTTATGGATCATGTGGGTGAGTTGATCAAGGGAACTCCAGATCCTGAAATGAGGTTTAATGAAGATGTGGTCCCTATCTATTCTGGCAACAGACTTTAGCCTTACCTTCTTCCCATCAGATTTAAGCAAGAAAATACTCAGAACACAACATTGATAATCCTGGAAACAATGGACCAGTGTATCTTACATCAGTGGTAGGGAAGTTACTGGAGAGGGTTCTTAGGGATAGAATTTATGAGAAATTGAAAAACCAATGTCTAAATGTCTAAAAACCAGTCAGATAGCTTTGTGCAGGGTAACTCATGTCTTACAAACTTGATTGGGATTTTCAAGAGAGTGATGAAGTTGCTTGATGAGGTGTGGATGTTGTCTACATGAATGTTATTAAGGCATATGACATTCCCTCATGGGAGACTCACTCAGAAGATTAAGTTGCATTGGAACCACAGCGAATTGGCCATTTGAATTTAGAATTGATTTGGCCATAGGGAAGACAGAGGATAGCAGTATATGGGACTTATTCTGCTTGGATATCTGTGATTAGTGGTGTTCTACAGGGATCTGTAGTGGGACTTGTACTGTTTGTCAAATATATAAATGGCCTGGATGAAAACATAGAACGTTGGGTTAGTAACTATGCAGATGATTGAAGTTTGGTGGTGTTGTGGACAGCACAGTGGGATATAGATAAGTTGCAGATAATAGGCAGAGAAATGGAAACTAGAGTGTTGCACTTTGGGAGATTGAATGTGAAAGTACACAAATTTCCCCAGCAATTCAATATGAATTTCTTCTTTGGCTTACTGAACTGGCAACTGGAGAGGCAATGGGAAAGGTGTTGCATTACTCAAGAATCATGGACTGTCTTCCCTAGATCACATCTTTGTTCCACTTTTGCCATGAAGCTTCTTTAGGCAGGTAGACAAACGGCTTGACTGTTTGCAGCTCGCGGGCTCGTGGCAGAAGCCCGCTGCCATGTAAAGACATCGATGGCATTTGCAAATCCAATCAGAATTTTCAAATACACTGTAACACTTGAAGTCAGTTCAAAGAACTAAAAACCCTTAAAATCTAAAGAAAATACTCAGTGAGGTTTACAGGCAGATGTTGTTTCCTGCTTGGCATTGCTGTCTGCCGCACCTCTGTCAGTGCTCTTAGGTCAGCTGCAGGGTCATCAGCCAGGGACCACCTCTCATTGATGTTTCACTCACTCAGCCCTTGTACATCTCCTGGTGGCCGAGCAGTGGAACCTGCCGCCCCCTGCAGCTTCCAGTCCCCCAATTTCTGTCCTTCCTCCTCAGCCATAGCCAAAAACTGCCTTTTCTGCCTCCTCAGCTAACTCCTCCTGAGCCTCCAACATGCACACACACTCACAAATTTTTCATAGAGGTTGTGGGCATAAAGGAAAGGATATGATCCTGGCAAGCTTTATTCAATCAGGATTTGCTATTTGCATCAGGTAATTATTTGAAAATGTAGGACAGATTAAAAAGGTTGTTGTTCATTTCAAGGTGGAAAAGGTAAGTTACACAATGGAAAGCTGACAAAGTTGATTTACCTAGAATTTCTTCTGTGTACTACTATTCAGTACTAAGTTCCTCAACTTTCTCTCAGATTCAGAGATGTGCAAATTATTTGGCTGTCCAGTTCTCTGGAGATTTTGTTTTGTAAATATTCCTGGGAAAGAATGAACGTAGCACTCAAAGAGTTCTGCAAATAACTTGGATGTCTGGGAAAAAAGAAAATATCCTCAGTTTATCTTCTCTAAAGTAGGCTAATTGTAACTTCAAAATGCAATTTATATCAGCATTATGTGAAAGAGTGTGGAACATGTTACAAATCTGGAGAGCTCATGAACACATTCTGTATCTTAACTTCTAATTGTAAGTGGTAAGTTTATGGAATATTACACAAGAAAACATAGGAGAAGGATCACGTTGACAAATATGTGTATGCTGAATAGTCACTTCATTGTGAAGATGTAAAGTTTAAGAAATGCTGGTGTATAAGTTTTGTTTAAGTTCCACACAGGACAAACAATTCTCAGTGGTCCTCGCTGCTGTTGTGCATTCCTATAAACCTATAATTCCTATAAGTGATCCTGTTGGAGTTGCAAAGGAATGTGAAGTTCAAGTATTGTACTTCAGTTTTTCGCAATTTAATTGCAGATTGTTTTGCAATGGAATACTTTGGGCGGATGGGGCTCATCAGCCGTGGTTGGCAGCTCATCTAGGAGAAGGAAAACTCTGATCTCAAACCTCCTCTGCCTCGTGGCTATACCCACTTATGGGGAAGGTTTCAAGAGTAAACCCCAAGGAAAAATCTGGAGCTGGAGTCTCTGAGGCAGTCCTCGCTATTCAACAATGACTGGCAATTCTTGCTACATGTCAAACCCCAGCAGCTTTAATTCATCAGCTGTGCGGAGAGGGGGAGCCTGCTTCAAGTTCAAGTTCAAGTTGCTTTTGTTGTAGTTTCGACCATAAACTGCTCGTACAGTACACAGTAAAAACAAAACAATGTTCCTCCAGGACCCTGGTGCTACACGAAACAACACAAAACTACACTAGACTATGTGAGCCTGCACAAAGTTACATAAAGTGCACGAAACAGTGCAGGGCAGTACAATAATTAATAAACAAGACAATAGGCGCAGTAGAGGACACATTACAATGTCGTCTAGACTCTGGGTATTGAGGAGTCTGATGGCTTGGGGGAAGAAACTGTTGCACAGTCTGGTTGTGAGAGCCTGAATGCTTTGCTACATTTTGCCAGATGGCAGGAGGAAGAAGAGTTTGTGTGAAGGGTGCGTGGGGTCCTTCACAATGCACAGCTTGCTCTCCATATCTTAGTGCCCCTGGCTTGCATATGACAGCCAGGTCACATCATCCATGTTGCCCCCGACCAATGGAGGGCTTACATTTTAGGCTACAAATATTTGAGGAGTAAGTTAGAATGATTTCACTCTCACTTTGAAAACATTGACGCATGACATAGATTAAGTGAACAGATGCAAAACAATATATAATATTGAATTTAAGTTGCTTGGAAGTGGGTACAGAGGAGATGTCAAGGGTGTGTTTTACACAGCGCGTGGTGAGTGCGTGGAATGGGCCGCTGGCGATGGCAGTGGAGGTGGATACAAGAGACTCCTGGATAGGTACGTGGAGTTTAGAAAAATAGAGGGCTATGGGTAACCAGATATAATTTCTAAAGTAAGTACATGTTCGGCACAGCATTGTGGGCCAAACAGCCTGGATTGAGCTGTAGGTTTTCTATGTTTCTAATATAGAGGAGCATTTGATGGTTTTGGGCCTGTAACTGCTAGAGCTTAGAAGAATAAGGGGAGGGGAATTGTGAATGAGTTTCAACACTGGGAAACAATTTCAACGCTGGGAAAAAGCCTCTGGCTATCCACATGATCAATACCTCTTATCATTTTATACACCTCTATCAGGTTGTATGGTCTAACTTATTATTTACATCTTATCTAGATTCCTAACTGGCAACTACAAAGAAAATTAAGCAGGTTGCTCCAGAATCATTGACTATCTGCCTTAGATGATGCATCTTTGTGTTGGAGCTCTCTTATTCAGGGATACAATCTTCTGCTTGACAAATTGCCACACAGATTCTATCCCAATGCAGAAGCTTGCTGTATTCACAGAACATCTCTGCCACACAAACCATCAATAGCAATGGAAATCTGCCAATGCAGTTAGCATTCTCAACCATACACTAACACATGAAATCTGTTCAAAGAATAAAAAGTCTTAAAATTTAAAACTCATTCACAGTTTACACGCTAAGAGATAGACACTTACACAATAAACTAAAATTTAAAAATAAATACATAAATAATTAATAGTGAAAACATAATAACAGAGAAGCTGGAGGAACTCAGTAGGTTAGGCAAAATCTGTGGAGGAAAATATTGTGGTGATGGGGGTCAGTAGAATAAAGAAAAAAAAGAGGGAAGAGACGAGGGGGAGTGGCTACCAGAAGTTAGAAAATCAATATCCTCTAACCTGGCTGTATCAGCCAGGACCTCCTGTTGACCAGCCATTTTAATTCCACTTCCCATTCCCTCATTGACAGTCTGTCTTAGGGCTCCTCTGCTGCCAAGGTGAAGTTAGATGCAGAACAGAACTGGATATCTCATATTCCTCCTTAATAGCTCTCAATCAATTTCTTCAACTTCCACTAGCTGCTCTTCTCCAGACCTTCTCTCTATATTTTCTTTTATCCCACTGGCCCCTATCACCCTATCTCTTTCCCCCCTCTCACTGTAAGGTATTCAGTATTTTGGTAATATTTGAATAATGCCATAAATATATTGTTTGATTAACCCTGATGAAGGGTTTTGGCCTGAAACGTCAAATGTTTATCTTTTTCATAGATGCTGCCTGGTCTGCTGGGTTCTTCCTGCATTGCCCGTGTGTTGTTTGTTTGATTGAGCATTTTTGTTTGTTAACATAATTCATTATATGTTACATGTAAGAAGTAAGTGAATGGCATACATCTTTATAAAACTAAGTCATTTGCCTCACTAAAGAAAAAAAAGAAAGAAAACACTCTGTAGACAAATATCCGAACTCGTGTATTTCTTTCAATTAGTTTCTATAATTAAAAACCATAATTGTGGCAATGATGAAGTTTTAAAACAAACCTGATATGACCTCATACCTGCTGAAGTGCAGCACATTTTGCTCAGAAGAGAGAGATATGTTCGAGTTAAAAAAAAGACAGAAAATAGACAAAATTACCAGTAACGAGAATGGCCACTAGTTAATAAGCAGTAAGTACTGGTGATAATAATAATAAAAGTAAAATAAAAGTGCAGAAATGACAGGCAGCATCAGAAAGACAGACACTATCGATTGCACAAAAGATAACTGGATGATGAATACTGAACAAATTGAGCAGTATTTTGACACAAGTGAAATAGCCAATGAAAAATGAGTGTCAGTGTTGCTGAGTGCAAAGGGTTGTTTAGAGTTTCACTGCTCTATCCAAGCCAGCTGAACTATCATGAATGTAATGCAGGAACATTTAGAACCAAAATCATTGTTGATTGCAGAATCCTTCAGGTTTCATAAGTAGAATCAAAAAGGAAGGGGAGTCCATTTCAACTTATGTGGCTGAATTGAAGAAATTGTCTAAACATTGTCAGTTCAGTGATGGACTTAATAATGCACTGAGAGATCATTTAGTTTGTGGAATTTTACAAGAAAGCATTTGAAAACAGCTCCTAACTGAAGCACACCTCACATTTAAATGAACTGTTGAAATAATGGTATCAATAGAAACAGCAGACAGAGATGAAATCGAGTTGCAGTCAGGAATGAAAGTGAATGTGAACAAAATTGCAACATCTAAACAGAAACTTCCCTGGCCAAACAAATTGTGCTACCGTTGTGGCAAGGGCTTATATATACCAGACCAATTCAGGCTGAAGCCTGCAGAGAACGCAACAAACAGGAACACATATAAAGCACATGTCGGGCAGAGAAAATAAATGGACTGCACATGGAAGAGAAAAAGATAAAAAGTCAAGTTGCAGTTTCAAAAAGAGCACTAATCTGCATGCTGTTGATGAAAAATCTGATAATGATGAGAGTGATGCAGGATTGAGTAGCCATGATAATTTCATTGTAAAATTTAACAGGGGACAAGCAATGTGGCTTACACCAAAAATGAACGGGAAATTAATTGAAATGGAATTGGACACTGGCTCAGCTGTTTCAGTCATTCCACAAAGTGAGGTTGAATGGCATTTCAAAGATACTGAACTGAAGCCGGCAAATCTATAGAAATTTGCTGGAGTCTTTGGTGACATATTGAATCACCTCAAGCTCCGAATGAAATATAGCCATGATTGTGCCTTTTTCATAAGTGCATCAATATGTTGGGCCCAGGAGAGTGAAATTGCTCAGCCTTGCCACTGCTGATCCCTTGATGAGGACTGATGTGTGTTCCCTCGACTTCCCTTCCTGGAGTCCACAAACAATTCCTTGATCTTTTTAACGAGGAGTACAAGGTTGTTGTTGCAACATCACTCAACCAGCTGATCTATCTCACTCCTGCATACCTCTACTTTGTCGTCTGACATTCTGCCAACTGCAGTTGTGTCACCAGCAAAGGTGTCCCGTGAGGCGGAGCGGCCCAGCTGCAGCGGCCTTTCAGACCTGGTGTTACTTTGATTTAATTTTCTAATTTAAGTTGGATACTGTGGTGACCCACTTTCTGCGCAGGAGAACCGGCTCACAAATAGCCAGTGCGCGGGGAGAGACTTTGGTAATGCACCTCTGACGTCATTTCCGCCCGGAGAGGGCGGACACTAGGGATTAAATGCCAGTGCCGCAAAGTTTGAATAAACTAGTCTCGAAATGACTTACCGACTGTGTGTCATTACTTCAGCGCTGTATGTAGTGCATCGCTACATTGGTGGCCCCGACAGTCCAAACGGGATTTGGACCAAAGATGACCAACTCTTCATCTGTTCACGCAGTTTCATTAAAATTGCCGACTTTCTGGAAGCTGCGACCACGCGTGTGGTTTAGCCAAGCAGAAGCCCAGTTCCAGATTCGGCAGATATCCTCTGATTCCACGCGTTACTACCACGTGGTGAGCACCCTTGACCAGGAGACAGCCGCCCAGGTTGCGGATTTCATACAGTCGCCCCTGGAAGAAGGCAAATACGAAGCATTCAAAGCGCTGCTTATTGGGACCTTCGGCCTCTCACGGCGTGAGCGGGGTGCCTGCCTGCTTTACCTGAACGGTTTGGGAACACACCAAGACATGATTACAGACTGCCGTAAGCATTGATGAACGAGATGCTGTCCCTGGCTGATGGACACAAGCCCTGCCTCATGTTCAAGCAAGCGTTCCTAGAGCAACTGCCCAAGGACACGCATCTGCTGCTGGCCGACGCAGATTTCAGCGACCCCCGGAAGGTGGCGGCCCGGGCAGACATGCTGTGGAAAGCCAAAAGGGAGAGCGTGGCGTCTGTCGGTCAGATTACCAGGCCACACACCCAACAGCAGACCAGACCAGGCCCGGCAGGGGGGCGCACACAACACAGAGGCAGGAGTGAGGAGGCCAGTGAAAAGTGGTGTTTCTACCACCAGCAGTGGGGCACAAAAGCACACCGTTGTCACCTGCCCTGCAAGGGCCAGGGCCAGCTGCCGCTAATGACTATGGCGGCTGGCCACCAGGACAGCCTCTTGTATGTCTGGGACAAACAGTCGGGACGGCACTTCTTGGTCGACACTGAAGCAGAGATCAGCATCTTGCCCCCGACAGGGTACAACACCCGCAACAGGAAGCCAGGACCCACCCTGAGGGCCGCAAATGGCAGCACAATACAGACCTACGACACCTGCACAGTGCAGCTGCAGTTCGGCGCCAGCCGGTTCACGTGGGACTTCACACTGGCTGCAGTGGCCCAACCACTCCTGGGGGCAGACTTCCTGTGAGCTCACAGCCTGCTGGTCGACTTGCAAGGGAAAAGACTGGTACATGCCGAGACTTTCCAGACGTTCTCCCTGGGTGAAGCCAAGTTGCCGGCCCCACACCTGGACTCCATCACGCTGTCGGACAACGAATTCACCAGAATCCTGGTGGACTTTCCATCGATTCTGGCACCGCAATTCATGGCAGCCATGCTCAGACATGGGGTTCAGCACCACATCTCGACACAGGGACCACCCCTCCACGCCCGCGCACGAAGGATCCCCCCGGAAAAGCTCCGCCTGGCAAAGGAGGAGTTCAAGAGGATGGAGGAATTGGGGATCGTACGGAGGTCCGACAGCCCATGGGCCTCCCCCCTGCACATGGTGCCCAAAGCAGCTGGGGGTTGGAGACCATGCGGCGACTACCGCAGACTGAACGAGGTTACAACTCCAGATCGCTACCCCGTGCCACACATACAGGACTTTGCAGAAAACCTGCATGGGGCAAGAATATTTTCCAAAGTAGACCTCGTCCGGGGATACCATCAAATCCCGGTGCACCCTGAAGACATCCCCAAAATGGCACTTAACACCCCGTCTGGCCTGTTCGAGTTCCTCCGAATGCCGTTCGGCCTGAAGATTGCCGCACAGACATTCCAGCGGCTAATGGATGTGGTGGGACGCGACCTGGACTTTGCGTTCATCTATTTGGACGACATCCTTATAGCCAGCAGTAGTCGTCAGGAGCATGTGTCCCACCTCTGCCAGCTCTACTCCCGCCTGAGTGATTTCGGCCTCACGATCAACCCGGCCAAATGCCAGTTTGGTCTCGATACCATCGACTTCCTGGGCCACAGGATTACCAAAGACAGGGCAACACCTCTGCCCACCAAGGTAGACACGATCCGCCACTTTGCCCGGCCCAACACGGTCAAAGGCCTGCAGGAGTTTGTTGGTATGGTGAACTTCTACCACCGTTTCCTCCCCTCAGCAGCCCGTATCATGCGCCCTTTGTACACCCTGATATCGGGTAAAGTCAAGGACATTACTTGGGACGAGGAGGCTGCGGCCGCTTTCGTTAAAGCCAAGGAAGCCTTGGCAGATGCCGCGATGCTTGTGCACCCCAGAATAGACGTTCCGACCGCAATCACGGTGGACGCATCTGACACAGGAGTCAGTGGGGTGCTGGAGCAGCTCATCGAGGGGCGCTGGCAACCCCTGGCGTTCTTCAGCAAGCACCTATGACCACCCGAACTCAAGTACAGTGCTTTCGACTGGGAGCTGTTGGCACTGTATCTGGCAATCCGGCATTTCAGGTACTTCTTAGAAGACGCGTTCACGGACCACAAACCGTTGACCTTCACGTTTACGAAGGTGTCCAATCCCTGGTTGGCTCGCCAGCAGCGACATCTGTCCTACATCTCTGAGTACACGACGGATATCCAGCATGTCTCGGGGAAGGACAACGTCGTGGCGGACGCACTCTCCAGCTGTCCAGGCCGTGTCCCTGGGACTATGCAGCACTGGCGGAGGTGCAGCAGGCACACGATGAGATGCCCAGCTAAAGGACCCCAGTCTCGGGTTTGCAGCTGCAGGGCTTTCTCGTAGGCCCAGGTGAGAGGACCCTCCTGTGCGACGTGGCTACCGGCCAACCTCGCCCCATCGTCCTGGCAGCCTGGAGGCGGTGAGTTTTTAACTGCATACACGGTTTGGCGCACCCATCTTTCAGGACAACCGTCCAGCTGGTCTCCAGCAAGTTCGCGTGGCACGGACTTCGCAAGCAGGTCAGTGAATGGGCCAGAATGTGCGTGCAGTGCCAAACAGCCAAGGTGCAGCAGCACACTAAAGCCCTGCCGCAGCAGTTCGAGCCCACCCACCGGAGGTTCGACCACATTCATGCGGATATCGTGGGCCCCCTACCAGTGTCCCAAGGAGCGCGGTACCTCCTAACTATGGTAGACCGGTTCATGAGGTGGCCAGAGGCGGTCCCGCTCACCAACACACCTGCCGATTCCTGCGCCCGAGCACTGATTGCAACCTGAGTAGCACGCTTCTGCCCATATTACTTCCGACAGAGGCGCCAAGTTCACCTCCAGCCTGTGGTCGGCTGTGGCCAGCCTGTTGGGAACACAGCTACATTCATAGCATTCATTTGGCATTCATAACAAAAGAATTTGAGTACAGGAGCAGGGAGGTTCTACTGCAGTTGTACAAGGCCTTGGTGAGACTGCACCTAGAGTATTGTGTGCAGTTTTGGTCCCCTAATCTGAGGAAAGACATTCTTGCCATAGAGGGAGTACAGAGAAGGTTCACTAGATTGATTCCTGGGATGGCAGGACTTTCATATGAAGAAAGATTGGATCGACTAGGCTTAAACTCACTGGAATTTAGAAGATTGAGGGGGGATCTTATTGAAACATATAAAATTCTAAAGGGATTGGACATGCTAGATGCAGGAAGATTGTTTCTGATGTTGGGGAAGTCCAGAATGAGGGCTCACAGTTTAAGGATAAAGGGGAAGCCTTTTAGGACCGAGATGAGGAAAAACTTCTTCACACAGTGGTGAAGCTGTGGAACTCTCTGCCATAGGAAACAGTTGAGGCTGGTTCATTAGCTATATTTAAGAGGAAGTTAGATCTGGCCCTTGTGGCTAAAGGGATCAGGGGGTATGGAGAGAAAGCAGGTACAGGGTTCTGAGTTGGATGATCATACTGAATGGCGGTGCAGGCTCAAAGGGCCGAATGGCCTACTCCAGCACCTATTTTCTATGTTTCTATGTTTCTACACCACACTACTGCCTACCACCCACAGACGAACGAACTAGTGGAACGCTTCCTCCGTCACTTGAAGTAGGCTCTGATGGCCCGCCTGTGAGGACCTAACTGGGTGGACGAGCTTCCCTGGGTCCTGCTTAGAATTGCTAACAATTTTCGATTAGGGTACATGGATAACAGAGCGGCCATCTACCATCGCCAGATACTACTACAATACAGAGATTGCCCAAAAACAAACCTCCACAAAGATCTGCTGGCTGAATTATGTGACCACAGCTTGCTGAGAGGAACGGGCCTACATTCCTCAGACTCACCTGATGCTGGTAGCTGGAGAAAGAGACGTCGAAAGTGATGTGCGAGGAAGCAGAAGCGAGGCAAACAGGCAGGGGTCTGTGCCAGGCTAAAAGCAAACCATAGCCAGCCGGCTCTCCCGTCCATTCTGCTCTCCAGTGTCCGCTCCCGGGACAATAAATTGGACTACATCTGACTCCAGCGAAATACTCGGTGGGAGTACAGAGTTTGTTGTGCGTACATCTTTACAGAGACATGGCTCACTGAGGGAATTTCGGACGCCACTATGCAGCTAGATGGGCTCGCCTTGCTTCGAGCAGACAAGGATACAGCTCTCACCAGTAAGACTCGCGGTGGTGGTGTGTGTATTTACATCAACACGGAATGGTGTAAGAACTCTGTGCTGGTTTCCAGACACTGCTCATCGCAAATGGAGTTTGCAGCTGTTAGATAGACCATTTTATTTGCCATGGGAATTCTCCTCTGTCCTTATATTCGGTGTCTACATTCCCCCCAGCGCTAATGCTCAGGAGGTGCTCTGTGAACTGTACGGGGCTATTAGCGAAATGCAGAACGCACACCCTGATGGACTGTTTATTGTCGCCGGTGATTTTAACCACACAAACCTTAAGTCAGTGCTCCCCAAATTCCATCAGTATGTGGACTTTGCAACCGGGGGGGGGAGGACGCATTGGATCTGGTTTACATAAATATCCCCGACACATACCGGGCAGAGCCCCGCCCCCACCTCGGATACTCAGACCACATCTCTGTTATGTTAATCCCAGCATACAGACCGCTCGTCAGGCGCTCCAGACTAGTTCAGAAGCAAGTGAAAACCTGGCCAGCAGGATCATCTCTGCTCTTCAAGACTGCTTTGAGCACACTGACTGGCACATGTTCAGGGAGGCTGCAACCGATGGCGACTCTACCAACTTAGAGGAGTACACGGCATCAGTGACCAGCTACATCAGCAAGTGCATTGATGATGTTACTCTGTCTGAGACC
Organism: Hypanus sabinus; assembly: GCF_030144855.1. Classification (NCBI taxonomy): domain Eukaryota; kingdom Metazoa; phylum Chordata; class Chondrichthyes; order Myliobatiformes; family Dasyatidae; genus Hypanus; species Hypanus sabinus. The sequence continues at coordinate 52,617,783 of NC_082713.1, forward strand.
ATCACTACACGTGCCAACCAGAAGCCATGGATGACCGCAGAGGTGTGTGCACTGCTGAGGACCCGCAACTCTGCCTTCAGAGCAGGCGACAAGGCAGCCCTAACAACATCAAGGGCCAAACTGTCATGGGGCATCAGAGGGGCAAAGCGTGCACATGCCCAGCTAATCCACAGCCACTTCCAGGACAGCAACGACACGAGGCACATGTGGAAGGGCATCCAGGACATCACCTGACTGTGTGGGTGATGCCTCCCTCCCAGATGCACTGAATAACTTCTACACCCATTTTGAGGCAGAAAATGATGTGGTAGCAAGGAAGTCCACCCCTCCTACAAATGACCAGGTGCTGTGTCTCACCGTGGCTGATGTGAGAAAAACCCTGTGCAGGGCCAACCCACGGAAAGCTGCTGGACCAGACAACATTCCTGGCAGAGTGGTCAGAGGATGTGCAGACCAGCTAGCAGATGTTCTCACTGACATCTTCAACATCTCCCAGAGCAGCACCACCGTTCCAATGTGCTTCAAGGCCGCCACCATCGTCCCCATGCCGAAGAAGTCTTCAGTGTCCTACTTAAATGACTACCGTCCCGTTGCTGTCACATCCATCATCATGAAGTGTTTCGAGAGGCTCATCATGAGGCATATCAAGACCCTGCTGGACCCCCTGCAGTTTGCGTACCATCCCAACAGATGATGCCATTGCCACCACCCTCCACCTGGCCCTAACCCACCTGGACAAAAAGGACACATACGTTCAGATGCTGTTCATAGACTTCAGTTCAGCATTCAACACAATCATCCCTCAGAAACTGATTGAAAAGCTGAGCCTACTGGGCCTGAACACCTCCCTCTGCAACTGGATCCTAGACTTCCTGACTGGGAGACCTCAGTCAGTCCAGATCGGGCGCAGCATCTCCAACACCATCACACTGAGCACGGGGGCCCCCCCAGGACTGTGTGCTCAGTCCACTGCTGACCCAAGACTGTGCTGCAACACACAGCTCGAACCACATCATCAAGTTCGCCGATGAAATGACCGTGGTGGGTCTCATCAGTAAGAATGATAAGTCAGCTTACAGAGAGGAGGTGCAGCAGCTAACGGACTGGTGCAGAGCCAACAACCTGTCTCTTAATGCGAACAAAAGAAAAGAGATGGTTGTTGACTTCAGGAGGGCATGGAGTGACCACTCCCCACTGAACATCGATGGCTCCTCGGTAGAGATCGTAAAGAGCACCAAATTTCTTGCTGTTCACCTGCTGGAGAATCTCACCTGGTCCCTCAACACCAGCTCCATAGCAAAGAAAGCCCAGCAGCGTCTCTACTTTCTGCGAAGGCTGAGGAAAGTCCATCTCCGACCCCCCCATTCTCATCACATTCTACAGAGGTTGTATTGAGAGCATATTGAGCAGCTGCATCACTGCCTGGTTTGGAAATTGCACTATCTCGGATCGCAAGACCCTGCAGTGGATAGTGAGGTCAGCTGAGAAAATCATCGGGGTCTCTCTTCCCGCCATCATGGCCATTTACACTACACGCTGCATCCGCAAAGGAAACAGCATAATGAAGGACCCCATGCACCCCTCATACAATCTCTTCTCCCTCCTGCCATCTGGGAAAAGTCACCGAAGCATTCGGGCTCTCACGACCAGACTGTGGAACAGTTTCTTCCCCCAAGCTATCAGACTCCTCAATACCCGAAGCCTGGCCTGACACCTTGCCCTATTGTCCTGTTTATTATTTATTGTAATGTCTGCTCTCTTTTGTGCACTTTATGCAGTCCTGGGTAGGTTTGTAGTCTAGTGTAGTTGTTGTGTGTGTTTTTTTTCTCTCTGTTGTTGTTTTTTTACGTAGTTCAATCTAGTTTTTTGTTCTGTGTCATGTAACACCATGGTCCTGGAGAAACATTGTCTCATTTTTACTGTGTACTGTACCAGCAGTTATGGTCGAAATGACAATAAAAGTGACTTGACTTGACTTGACTGACTTTTATAGATGGCACGTGAGCTGTGCCATCTCTCTACACTGTCATGGGTGTAGAGAGAGTAGAACAGGGGGCTAAGCACAGGTCCCTGAGATGCACATGTGTTAATTTTGATCCACACTGATTGTGGTTCCCAATAAGAAAGTCAACAATCCAGTTGCAGAGGGAGAGGCCAAGGTTTTAAGGCTTGTGATTAGTACTGAGGGGATTCTATTGGCTTTCCTAACTCTTGATTCTTTTTTCTGCCAGAATAGTCAATTTCATATGTACAAACTTTTCCTACAGTATACCAGATCTTTGCCCACACAATTAACCTATTCCTTTGTAGACTCCTTATCTCCCATTCACAATTTATGTTCTTTACCTAGCTTTGTGTCATCAGCAAATTTAGCAACAATTCCTTTAATGTCTTCTTTCAAGTCAGTTAAATAGATTGTAAAAAGTTGAGGTCAGACCTTTATGGCAGTAATCGATAAGGCTTGTTAACTGGCATGTGATCCAGTTTTGCCTACTCTCTGCATCTTGTATCTCAGCCACACCTCTATCCATGCCAATATGGGCCTCCTACACTATGAGATTTTATTTTCCATAATAACCTTTGAAGTGGCATCTTGTTAAATACCTCTGGAAACCAAACATAGTACATCCACCATTTTTCTTATCCCACAACATACTGTGGCAAGCATTTGGTCCATAATGACAGATGAGGAAGCTCGTCAAACTCAACAACTGTATTTATTGTGATGTTTTGAAAAACAGAGTTAAAATTTTTATTGTCCAATCCAATATGACTTCCCCTGAATTTGAGGCATTTGGAAAATTACAATCAAAGCTCAAAGTGAATTTATTATCAAAGTTACCACAAACAACCCTGTTCACCTGGGGCACCTTCGAAAGAATAAACTTGTGGCAGGGTAGCTCGATGGTTATGATTAAATATTCCTGCTTCAGCTGAGAATCACAACTGCATCCAAGGTCTTTACAGTCAATAAAGATACTTTAATGTGATTGACGATCTGTCGCCGCTTAATGCCAACAGAAATAATGCTGACTGTGGTCATAAGATCCTCACTAGGAAGACTCCTGGTCGGAAATGTGGCTGTGGCTCGGGGCTACAAGTGAGTTTAAAGAAATGAGCTTTTCAGCTACCATGACTGACTATTTTGCTGGCAAATGTATAGGTCTGGTACATATAATTGACAATTTCAGAGCCAGAGTGCTGTATCAGAGAGACATTAGGATCTGAGTGATGTGATCAATTGCACAAAACTCTACACCCAGATGCCTTCACCATCATTTTGGGGGATTTTAACCAGGCCAGGTTGAAAAGTCACTAAATAATTATCATCAACTAATCACTTGTGGTACCAGAGGAAACATCACACTGGACCATCAAGAATGCCTACAGTCTATTCCAAGCCCTCACTTTGGAAAGTCTGATCACCTGACTGTCCTTCAACTCCCTGAGTGTAGGCAGAGACTGAAGACTGCAGCACCAGTAGTGAGGACCAAGAAGGTTTGGACAAGGGAAATACAGTAGTGCTTTGAATCAGTGGACTGGACTGTATTCAGGGTTTTATCTTTGAATCTGGATGAGTATGCCACAGTTGTCACTGACTTCATTAAAGCCTGTGTGGATAAGTGTGTGCCTTTGAAAGCTTGCTGTACATTCCCAAACCAAAAGCCAAGGATGAACCAGGAGGTTCGTTTTTGCTGAGGGCTAAATCAGTGCCATTTAAGTCTGGGAGACCCAGGCCTGTAGCACTAAGTGCATCTTAGGGCTGTGTGCTTAGCCCACTGCTCTACTCTCTCTATACCCATGACTGTGTGGCCAGGCACAGCTCACATGCCATCTATAAATTTGCTGATGATACAACCATTGTTGGCAGAATCTCAGATGGACATGAGAGGATATGGAGCAGTGAGATACAACAGCTAGTTGAGTGTGTCACAGCAATAAATGGCATTATACTCAATGTCAGTAAGACCAAACAGCTGATTGTAGACTTCAGAAAGGGTAGGACGAGGGATCATACCAGTCCTCAGAGGGATCAGAAGAGGAGAGAATCAGCAAATTCAAGTTCCTGAGTGTCAAGATCACTGAAGATCTAACCTGGTCCCAACATATTGATGCAGATATAAAGAAGGGAAGACAACAGCTATATTCCTTAGGGAGTTTGAGGAGATTTGGTTTGTCACTTAAGATTCTTGAAAACTTCTACAGATGTACCATGGAGAGCATTATGACAGGCTGCATCACTGTCTGGTACAGAGAGGCTACTGCACAGGATTGAAAAAAGCTACAAGAAGTTATGAAGTTAGTTGGCTTCATCCGTAGTATCCAAGACACCTTCAAGGAGCAATGCCTCAGAAAGGTGGCATCCATCATTAAGGACCCCCATCACCCAGGACATGCCCTTTTCTCACTGTTACCATCAGGTAGGAGGTACAGAAGCCTGAAGGCACACACTCAGCGATTCAGGAACAGCTACTTCCCCTCTGCCATCTGATTCCTAAATGGATATTGAACACTACCTCACTTTGATTACTTCTGTTTTTTTGCACTACATTTTAATTTAACCATTTAATATAAATATTTTACTTACTGTAATTGATTTACCTATTTATTTATTTTTTACTCTTTTATCATCTATTGTGTTGTACTGCTGCCACTAAGTTAACAAATTTCATGACACATGCAAGTGGTAGTAAACCTGACAAACATGTACAAATACAAAAAGAAAGAAATAAAAACAATAAATAAATAAGCAATAAATATTGAGAACATGTGATGAAGAGTCCTTGTAAGTGGTGGCGGGAGCATTTCAATGATGGGGCAAGTGAAATTGAGTGAAGTTATCCCATACGTTTGAAGAAACATGGTTGAGGGATAATATCTGTTCCTGAACCTGGTGATGTGAGTCCTGAGGTTCCTGTACCTCCTTCCTGGTGGCAGCAGTGGGAAGCGAGCATACCCTGAGTGATGGGGGTTCCTGATGAAGGATGCTACTCCTGCAACAGTGTTTCATGTAGATGTGCTCAATGGTGGGGAGGGTGCTACCTGCGAAGGACTTGGCCATATCCATTTCTTTTTGTAGGATTTTCCTTTCAAGGGTTTGATGCAGCCAGTCAATATATTCTCCACTACATATCAATAGATTTTAGTCAAAGTTTCAGATGTCATGCTGAATCTTTGCAAACAACTAAAGAAGGCACTGCTGTGCTTTCTTTGTAATTGTACTTACAGGTCCTCTGAAATACCAGCAGTGAGGAATTTAAAACTGCTGATCTCCTCCATTTCTGCTCCTCCAAAGAGGACTTGCTCAAGGAACTCTGGTTTCCATCTCCTGAAGTCAATAATCACCTCCTTGATCTTGCTGACATTGAATAAAAAGCTATTGTTATGGCACCATTCAGACAGATTTTCAATCTCCCTCCTCATCACCACCTTTGATTTCGGCTATGCCAGTGGTATCATCAGCAAACTTGAATGTGGTGTTGGAGCTGTGCTTAGCCACAAAGTCATAAGTGTAAGGTGAGTAGAGCAAGGGGCTAAGCACACAGCCTTGTGGTGCGCCTGTGCTGATGGAAATCGATGAGATGTTGTTACCAATCCAAACTGACTGGAGTTAGCACGTGAGGAAATGAAGGATCTAATTGTACAAGGAAGTATTGAGGCCAAGATCTAGATCTTGAAGCTTACTCATTCGTTTTGAGGGGATGATGGTATTGAATGCTGAGCTGCAGTCGATAAAGAGCATCCTGATGTATGGATCTTTGAAGTCCAGATGTTCCAGGGTTGAGTGAAGAGCCAATGAGACAGCATCTGCCCACATCTGTTGCTCTGGAAGAAGGCAAATTGGAGCGGATACAAGACGCATCTCAGGCAGGAGTTGATACAGTATGCTTCATCATCAACTGCTCAAACTACTTCATCACAGTGGGTGTAAGTGCTACTGGATGATAGTCAGTGAGGCAGCTTACCATGTTCTTCTTAGGCTGCGGTATAATTGAAGCCTGTTTGAAGCAGGTGGGTATCTCAGACTGCTGATGTGAGAAGTTAAAGATCTCAGTGAATACTCCAGCCAGTTGGTCAGCACTGTCTTTAGTACTTGGCCAGGTACTCCGTCTGAGCCGTGTGCCTTTTGTAGATTAACCCTCCTGAAGGCTGTACACAATTTGGCATCAGACTGAAATCATATGATCATCAGAGGCTGTGGGAGTTCATGATTGTTCACCCATGTTTTAACAGTCAAAGCATGCACAGAAGACATTGAGCTAATTTGGAAGCAATGCCATGATGTCACCTACATCACCTGATTTAACTTTATAAATTAATGCAATGAGTTTCTCATTAGCCACTTTTTTTTAATATCCTGATGAAGATCCTCAGGATCTGCCCACACTCCAGTGATTTGCTCAGTACATCTGCCCTACTGATTATAATTATCCTGAGTTCCTCCGACTTTGATTTCACAACTCTTGGTCACATAATCGCATTGTGAAAACTGATATACATTTCCAGTTTAACTCATCTGCCATCTCTTTGTTTTCCTTTATTAATTCCTCAGATCTTTTAAGAACTTAATACATCCTGTTAACGCTGCCATTTAAAATATCTTTTGTAATTCTTAATAACTGTTTTAATATTTCCGGCTAGATAATCTCACATTCTAACTTCTTTCATATTAATCATTTAATTATTCAATGTTTAAATTATATATTTTGTGCAAAATGTTGACCTGCTAGCTGACTTTGGGCAATTATGTCCTTTGTCTTGAGGTTTGGCAGCATTTTAACCTTACAGTCAAGAGGTTCCTTGCATCTTATCTCCTTTCCTCCAGGTTTTTATTTCAGCCTGCATTCTGCAAAACCCCTTCTAACACAACCCACATTCTGCAATCCCCCTTCCCCAACACATCCCACATTCTGCAATCCCCCTTCCCCAACACATCCCAAATTCTGCAATCCCCCTTCCCCAACACATCCCTCATTCTGCAATTCCCCTTCCCCAACACATCCCACATTCTGCAATCCCCCTTCCCCAATACATCCCTCATTCTGCAATTCCCCTTCCCCAACACATCCCACATTCTGCAATCCCCCTTCCCCAACACATCCCACATTCTGCAATCCCCCTTTCCCAACAAATCCCTCATTCTGCAATTCCCCTTCCTAACACATCCCACATTCTGCAATCCCCCCTCGCCCAACACATCCCTTATTCTGCAATCCTCCCTCCCCAACACATCCCTCATTCTGCAATCCCCCTTCCCCAACACATCCCACATTCTGCAAATCCCCTTACTAACACATCCCACATTCTGCAATCCCCCTTCCCCAACACATCCCTCATTCTGCAATTCCCCTTCCTAACACATCCCACATTCTGCAATCCCCCTTCCCCAACACATCCCACATTCTGCAAACCCCATTCCCCAACACATCCCTCATTCTGCAATTCCCCTTCCTAACACATCCCACATTCTGCAATCCCCCTTCCCCCAACACATCCCACATTCTGCAATCCCCCTTCCAACACATCCCACATTCTGCAATTCCCCTTCCGAACACATCCCACATTCTGCAATTCCCCTTCCCCCAACACATCCCACATTCTGCAAACCCCCTTCCCCCAACACATCCCACATTCTGCAATCCCCCTTCCAACACATCCCACATTCTGCAATTCCCCTCCCCCAACACATCCCACATTCTGCAATTCCCCTTCCAACACATCCCACATTCTGCAATCCCCCTTCCCCAACACATCCCACATTCTGCAATCCCCATTCCCCAACACATCCCTCATTCTGCAATTCCCCTTCCAAACACATCCCACATTCTGCAATCCCCCTTCCCACAACACATCCCACATTCTGCAATCCCACTTCCCCAACACATCACACATTCTGCAATCCCCATTCCCCATCACATCCCTCATTCTGCAATTCCCCTTCCTAACACAACCCACATTCTGCAATCCCCCTTCCCCCAACACATCCCACATTCTGCAATCCCCCTTCCAACACATCCCACATTCTGCAATTCCCCTCCCCCAACACATCCCACATTCTGCAATTCCCCTTCCGAACACATCCCACATTCTGCAATCCCCCTTCCCACAACACATCCCACATTCTGCAATCCCCCCTCCCCAACACATCCCACATTCTGCAATCCCCCTTCCCCCAACACATCCCACATTCTGCAATTCCCCTTCCTAACACATCCCACATTCTGCAATCCCCCTTCCCCAGCACATCCCACATTCTGCAATCCCCCTTCCCCAACACATCCCACATTCTGCAATTCCCCTTCCTAACACATCCCACATTCTGCAATCCCCCCTCCCCCAACACATCCCTTATTCTGCAATCCCCCTTCCCCAACACATCCCACATTCTGCAATCCCCCTTCCCCAACACATCCCACATTCTGCAATCCCCCTTTCCCAACAAATCCCTCATTCTGCAATTCCCCTTCCTAACACATCCCACATTCTGCAATCCCCCCTCGCCCAACACATCCCTTATTCTGCAATCCTCCCTCCCCAACACATCCCTCATTCTGCAATCCCCCTTCCCCAACACATCCCACATTCTGCAAATCCCCTTACTAACACATCCCACATTCTGCAATCCCCCTTCCCCAACACATCCCTCATTCTGCAATTCCCCTTCCTAACACATCCCACATTCTGCAATCCCCCTTCCCCAACACATCCCACATTCTGCAAACCCCATTCCCCAACACATCCCTCATTCTGCAATTCCCCTTCCTAACACATCCCACATTCTGCAATCCCCCTTCCCCCAACACATCCCACATTCTGCAATCCCCCTTCCAACACATCCCACATTCTGCAATTCCCCTTCCGAACACATCCCACATTCTGCAATTCCCCTTCCCCCAACACATCCCACATTCTGCAAACCCCCTTCCCCCAACACATCCCACATTCTGCAATCCCCCTTCCAACACATCCCACATTCTGCAATTCCCCTCCCCCAACACATCCCACATTCTGCAATTCCCCTTCCAACACATCCCACATTCTGCAATCCCCCTTCCCCAACACATCCCACATTCTGCAATCCCCATTCCCCAACACATCCCTCATTCTGCAATTCCCCTTCCAAACACATCCCACATTCTGCAATCCCCCTTCCCACAACACATCCCACATTCTGCAATCCCACTTCCCCAACACATCACACATTCTGCAATCCCCATTCCCCATCACATCCCTCATTCTGCAATTCCCCTTCCTAACACAACCCACATTCTGCAATCCCCCTTCCCCCAACACATCCCACATTCTGCAATCCCCCTTCCAACACATCCCACATTCTGCAATTCCCCTCCCCCAACACATCCCACATTCTGCAATTCCCCTTCCGAACACATCCCACATTCTGCAATCCCCCTTCCCACAACACATCCCACATTCTGCAATCCCCCCTCCCCAACACATCCCACATTCTGCAATCCCCCTTCCCCCAACACATCCCACATTCTGCAATTCCCCTTCCTAACACATCCCACATTCTGCAATCCCCCTTCCCCAGCACATCCCACATTCTGCAATCCCCCTTCCCCAACACATCCCACATTCTGCAATTCCCCTTCCTAACACATCCCACATTCTGCAATCCCCCCTCCCCCAACACATCCCTTATTCTGCAATCCCCCTTCCCCAACACAACCCACATTCTGCAATCCCCCTTCCCCAACACATCCCACATTCTGCAATCCCCCTTCCCCAACACATCCCACATTCTGCAATCCCCCTTCCCCAACACATCCCACATTCTGCGATCCCCCTTCCCCAACACATCCCACATTCTGCAATCCCCCCTTCCAACACATCCCACATTCTGCAATCCCCCTCCCCCAACAATTCCCACAATCTACAATCCCCCTTCCCCAACACATCCCACATTCTGCAATCCCCATTCCCCAACACATCCCTCATTCTGCAATTCCCCTTCCTAACACATCCCACATTCTGCAATCCCCCTTCCCCCAACACATCCCACATTCTGCAATCCCCCTTCCCCAACACATCCCACATTCTGCAATCCCCATTCCCCAACACATCCCTCATTCTGCAATTCCCCTTCCTAACACATCCCACATTCTGCAATCCCCCTTCCCCCAACACATCCCACATTCTGCAATCCCCCTTCCAACACATCCCACATTCTGCAATTCCCCTCCCCCAACACATCCCACATTCTGCAATTCCCCTTCCGAACACATCCCACATTCTGCAATTCCCCTTCCCCCAACACATACCACATTCTGCAATCCCCCTTCCCCCAACACATCCCACATTCTGCAATCCCCCCTCCCCAACACATCCCACATTCTGCAATCCCCTTCCCCCAACACATCCCACATTCTGCAATTCCCCTTCCTAACACATCCCACATTCTGCAATCCCCCTTCCCCAGCACATCCCACATTCCGCAATCCCCCTTCCCCAACACATCCCACATTCTGCAATTCCCCTTCCTAACACATCCCACATTCTGAAATCCCCCCTCCCCCAACACATCCCTTATTCTGCAATCCACCTTCCCCAACACATCCCTTATTCTGCAATCCCCCTTCCCCAACACAACCCACATTCTGCAATCCCCCTTCCCCAACACATCCCACATTCTGCAATCCCCCTTCCCCAACACATCCCACATTCTGCAATCCCCCTTCCCCAACACATCCCACATTCTGCGATCCCCCTTCCCCAACACATCCCACATTCTGCAATCCCCCCTTCCAACACATCCCACATTCTGCAATCCCCCTCCCCCAACAATTCCCACAATCTACAATCCCCCTTCCCCAACACATCCCACATTCTGCAATCCCCATTCCCCAACACATCCCTCATTCTGCAATTCCCCTTCCTAACACATCCCACATTCTGCAATCCCCCTTCCCCCAACACATCCCACATTCTGCAATCCCCCTTCCCCAACACATCCCACATTCTGCAATCCCCATTCCCCAACACATCCCTCATTCTGCAATTCCCCTTCCTAACACATCCCACATTCTGCAATCCCCCTTCCCCCAACACATCCCACATTCTGCAATCCCCCTTCCAACACATCCCACATTCTGCAATTCCCCTCCCCCAACACATCCCACATTCTGCAATTCCCCTTCCGAACACATCCCACATTCTGCAATTCCCCTTCCCCCAACACATCCCACATTCTGCAATCCCCCTTCCCCCAACACATCCCACATTCTGCAATCCCCCCTCCCCAACACATCCCACATTCTGCAATCCCCCTTCCCCCAACACATCCCACATTCTGCAATTCCCCTTCCTAACACATCCCACATTCTGCAATCCCCCTTCCCCAGCACATCCCACATTCCGCAATCCCCCTTCCCCAACACATCCCACATTCTGCAATTCCCCTTCCTAACACATCCCACATTCTGAAATCCCCCCTCCCCCAACACATCCCTTATTCTGCAATCCACCTTCCCCAACACAACCCACATTCTGCAATCCCCCTTCCCCAACACATCCCACATTCTGCAATCCCCATTCCCAAACACATCCCTCATTCTGCAATTCCCCTTCCTAACACATCCCACATTCTGCAATCCCCCTTCCCCCAACACATCCCACATTCTGCAATCCCCCTTCCAACACATCCCACATTCTGCAATTCCCCTTCCGAACACATCCCACATTCTGCAATTCCCCTTCCCCCAACACATCCCACATTCTGCAAACCCCCTTCCCCCAACACATCCCACATTCTGCAATCCCCCTTCCCCAACACATCCCACATTCTGCAATCCCCCTTCCAACACATCCCACATTCTGCAATTCCCCTCCCCCAACACATCCCACATTCTGCAATTCCCCTTCCAACACATCCCACATTCTGCAATCCCCCTTCCCCAACACATCCCACATTCTGCAATCCCCATTCCCCAACACATCCCTCATTCTGCATTTCCCCTTCCAAACACATCCCACATTCTGCAATCCCCCTTCCCACAACACATCCCACATTCTGCAATCCCACTTCCCCAACACATCACACATTCTGCAATCCCCATTCCCCAACACATCCCTCATTCTGCAATTCCCCTTCCTAACACAACCCACATTCTGCAATCCCCCTTCCCCCAACACATCCCACATTCTGCAATCCCCCTTCCAACACATCCCACATTCTGCAATTCCCCTCCCCCAACACATCCCACATTCTGCAATTCCCCTTCCGAACACATCCCACATTCTGCAATTCCCCTTCCCCCCAACACATCCCACATTCTGCAATCCCCCTTCCCCCAACACATCCCACATTCTGCAATCCCCCCTCCCCAACACATCCCACATTCTGCAATCCCCCTTCCCCCAACACATCCCACATTCTGCAATTCCCCTTCCTAACACATCCCACATTCTGCAATCCCCCTTCCCCAGCACATCCCACATTCTGCAATCCCCCTTCCCCAACACATCCCACATTCTGCAATTCCCCTTCCTAACACATCCCACATTCTGCAATCCCCCCTCCCGCAACACATCACTTATTCTGCAATCCCCCTTCCCCAACACAACCCACATTCTGCAATCCCCCTTCCCCAACACATCCCACATTCTGCAATCCCCCTTCCCCAACACATCCCACATTCTGCAATCCCCCTTCCCCAACACATCCCACATTCTGCGATCCCCCTTCCCCAACACATCCCACATTCTGCAATCCCCCCTTCCAACACATCCCACATTCTGCAATCCCCCACCCCCAACAATTCCCACAATCTACAATCCAGCTTCCCCAACACATCCCACATTCTGCAATCCCCATTCCCCAACACATCCCTCATTCTGCAATTCCCCTTCCTAACACATCCCACATTCTGCAATCCCCCCTTCCCCCAACACATCCCACATTCTGCAATCCCCCTTCCCCAACACATCCCACATTCTGCAATCCCCATTCCCCAACACATCCCTCATTCTGCAATTCCCCTTCCTAACACATCCCACATTCTGCAATCCCCCTTCCCCCAACACATCCCACATTCTGCAATCCCCCTTCCAACACATCCCACATTCTGCAATTCCCCTCCCCCAACACATCCCACATTCTGCAATTCCCCTTCCGAACACATCCCACATTCTGCAATTCCCCTTCCCCCAACACATCCCACATTCTGCAATCCCCCCTCCCCAACACATCCCACATTCTGCAATCCCCCTTCCCCCAACACATCCCACATTCTGCAATTCCCCTTCCTAACACATCCCACATTCTGCAATCCCCCTTCCCCAGCACATCCCACATTCCGCAATCCCCCTTCCCCAACACATCCCACATTCTGCAATTCCCCTTCCTAACACATCCCACATTCTGCAATCCCCCCTCCCCAACACATCCCACATTCTGCAATCCCCCTTCCCCCAACACATCCCACATTCTGCAATTCCCCTTCCTAACACATCCCACATTCTGCAATCCCCCTTCCCCAGCACATCCCACATTCTGCAATCCCCCTTCCCCAACACATCCCACATTCTGCAATTCCCCTTCCTAACACATCCCACATTCTGCAATCCCCCCTCCCCAACACATCACTTATTCTGCAATCCCCCTTCCCCAACACAACCCACATTCTGCAATCCCCCTTCCCCAACACATCCCACATTCTGCAATCCCCCTTCCCCAACACATCCCACATTCTGCAATCCCCCTTCCCCAACACATCCCACATTCTGCGATCCCCCTTCCCCAACACATCCCACATTCTGCAATCCCCCCTTCCAACACATCCCACATTCTGCAATCCCCCACCCCCAACAATTCCCACAATCTACAATCCAGCTTCCCCAACACATCCCACATTCTGCAATCCCCATTCCCCAACACATCCCTCATTCTGCAATTCCCCTTCCTAACACATCCCACATTCTGCAATCCCCCTTCCCCCAACACATCCCACATTCTGCAATCCCCCTTCCCCAACACATCCCACATTCTGCAATCCCCATTCCCCAACACATCCCTCATTCTGCAATTCCCCTTCCTAACACATCCCACATTCTGCAATCCCCCTTCCCCCAACACATCCCACATTCTGCAATCCCCCTTCCAACACATCCCACATTCTGCAATTCCCCTCCCCCAACACATCCCACATTCTGCAATTCCCCTTCCGAACACATCCCACATTCTGCAATTCCCCTTCCCCCAACACATCCCACATTCTGCAATCCCCCCTCCCCAACACATCCCACATTCTGCAATCCCCCTTCCCCCAACACATCCCACATTCTGCAATTCCCCTTCCTAACACATCCCACATTCTGCAATCCCCCTTCCCCAGCACATCCCACATTCCGCAATCCCCCTTCCCCAACACATCCCACATTCTGCAATTCCCCTTCCTAACACATCCCACATTCTGCAATCCCCCCTCCCCCAACACATCCCTTATTCTGCAATCCACCTTCCCCAACACAACCCACATTCTGCAATCCCCCTTCCCCAACACATCCCACATTCTGCAATCCCCCTTCCCCAACACATCCCACATTCTGCAATCCCCCTTCCCCAACACATCCCACATTCTGCAATCCCCCTTCCAACTCATCCCACATTCTGCAATCCCCCTTCCCCAACACATCCCACATTCTGCAATTCCCCTTCCCCAACACATCCCACATTCTGCAATCCCCCTTCCCCAACACATCCCACATTCTGCAATCCCCCTTTCCCCAACACATCCCACATTCTGCAATCCCCCTTCCCCAACACATCCCACATTCTGCAATCCCCCTTCCCCAACACATCCCTCATTCTGCAATTCCCCTTCCCCAACACATCCCTCATTCTGCAATTCCCCTTCCTAACACATCCCACATTCTGCAATCCCCCCTCCCCCAACACATCCCTTATTCTGCAATCCCCCTTCCCCGACACAACCCACATTCTGCAATCCCCCTTCCCCAACAAATCCCACATTCTGCAATTCCGCTCCCACAACACATCCCACATTCTGCAATCCCCACTCCCCCAACACATCCCACATTCTGCAATCCCCCTTCCAACACATCCCACATTCTGCAATACCCCTTCCCCCAACACATCCCACATTCTGCAATCCCCCTTTCCCCAACACATCCCACATTCTGCAATCCCCCTTCCCCAACACATCCCACATTCTGCAATCCCCCTTCCCCAACACAACCCACATTCTGCAATCCCCCTTCCCCAACACATCCCACATTCTGCAATCCGCCCTCCCCAATACATCCCACATTCTGCAATCCCCCTTCCCGCAACACATCCCACATTCTGCAATTCCCTTCCTAACACATCCCACATTCTGCAATCCCCCTTCCCCAGCACATCACACATTCTGCAATCCCCCTTCCCCAACACATCCCACATTCTGCAATTCCCCTTCCTAACACATCCCACATTCTGCAATCCCCCCTCACCCAACACATCCCTTATTCTGCAATCCACCTTCCCCCAAGACATCACTTATTCTGCAATCCCCCTTCCCCGACACATCCCACATTCTGCAATCCCCCCTTCCCCGAGACATCCCACATTCTGCAATCCCCCCTTCCCCCAACACATCCCTCTTTCTGCAATCCCCCTTCCCCAACACATCCCACATTCTGCAATCCCCCTTCCCCAACACATCCCACATTCTGCAATCCCCATTCCCCAACACATCCCTCATTCTGCAATTCCCCTTCCTAACACATCCCACATTCTGCAATCCCCCTTCCCCCAACACATCCCACATTCTGCAATCCCCCTTCCAACACATCCCACATTCTGCAATTCCCCTCCCCCAACACATCCCACATTCTGCAATTCCCCTTCCGAACACATCCCACATTCTGCAATTCCCCTTCCCCCAACACATCCCACATTCTGCAATCCCCCCTCCCCAACACATCCCACATTCTGCAATCCCCCTTCCCCCAACACATCCCACATTCTGCAATTCCCCTTCCTAACACATCCCACATTCTGCAATCCCCCTTCCCCAGCACATCCCACATTCCGCAATCCCCCTTCCCCAACACATCCCACATTCTGCAATTCCCCTTCCTAACACATCCCACATTCTGCAATCCCCCCTCCCCAACACATCCCACATTCTGCAATCCCCCTTCCCCCAACACATCCCACATTCTGCAATTCCCCTTCCTAACACATCCCACATTCTGCAATCCCCCTTCCCCAGCACATCCCACATTCTGCAATCCCCCTTCCCCAACACATCCCACATTCTGCAATTCCCCTTCCTAACACATCCCACATTCTGCAATCCCCCCTCCCCCAACACATCACTTATTCTGCAATCCCCCTTCCCCAACACAACCCACATTCTGCAATCCCCCTTCCCCAACACATCCCACATTCTGCAATCCCCCTTCCCCAACACATCCCACATTCTGCAATCCCCCTTCCCCAACACATCCCACATTCTGCGATCCCCCTTCCCCAACACATCCCACATTCTGCAATCCCCCCTTCCAACACATCCCACATTCTGCAATCCCCCACCCCCAACAATTCCCACAATCTACAATCCAGCTTCCCCAACACATCCCACATTCTGCAATCCCCATTCCCCAACACATCCCTCATTCTGCAATTCCCCTTCCTAACACATCCCACATTCTGCAATCCCCCTTCCCCCAACACATCCCACATTCTGCAATCCCCCTTCCCCAACACATCCCACATTCTGCAATCCCCATTCCCCAACACATCCCTCATTCTGCAATTCCCCTTCCTAACACATCCCACATTCTGCAATCCCCCTTCCCCCAACACATCCCACATTCTGCAATCCCCCTTCCAACACATCCCACATTCTGCAATTCCCCTCCCCCAACACATCCCACATTCTGCAATTCCCCTTCCGAACACATCCCACATTCTGCAATTCCCCTTCCCCCAACACATCCCACATTCTGCAATCCCCCCTCCCCAACACATCCCACATTCTGCAATCCCCCTTCCCCCAACACATCCCACATTCTGCAATTCCCCTTCCTAACACATCCCACATTCTGCAATCCCCCTTCCCCAGCACATCCCACATTCCGCAATCCCCCTTCCCCAACACATCCCACAATCCCCCTTCCCCAACACATCCCACATTCTGCAATTCCCCTTCCTAACACATCCCACATTCTGCAATCCCCCCTCCCCCAACACATCCCTTATTCTGCAATCCACCTTCCCCAACACAACCCACATTCTGCAATCCCCCTTCCCCAACACATCCCACATTCTGCAATCCCCCTTCCCCAACACATCCCACATTCTGCAATCCCCCTTCCCCAACACATCCCACATTCTGCAATCCCCCTTCCAACTCATCCCACATTCTGCAATCCCCCTTCCCCAACACATCCCACATTCTGCAATTCCCCTTCCCCAACACATCCCACATTCTGCAATCCCCCTTCCCCCAACACATCCCACATTCTGCAATCCCCCTTTCCCCAACACATCCCACATTCTGCAATCCCCCTTCCCAACACATCCCACATTCTGCAATCCCCCTTCCCCAACACATCCCTCATTCTGCAATTCCCCTTCCCCAACACATCCCTCATTCTGCAATTCCCCTTCCTAACACATCCCACATTCTGCAATCCCCCCTCCCCCAACACATCCCTTATTCTGCAATCCCCCTTCCCCGACACAACCCACATTCTGCAATCCCCCTTCCCCAACAAATCCCACATTCTGCAATTCCGCTCCCACAACACATCCCACATTCTGCAATCCCCACTCCCCCAACACATCCCACATTCTGCAATCCCCCTTCCAACACATCCCACATTCTGCAATACCCCTTCCCCCAACACATCCCACATTCTGCAATCCCCCTTTCCCCAACACATCCCACATTCTGCAATCCCCCTTCCCCAACACATCCCACATTCTGCAATCCCCCTTCCCCAACACAACCCACATTCTGCAATCCCCCTTCCCCAACACATCCCACATTCTGCAATCCGCCCTCCCCAATACATCCCACATTCTGCAATCCCCCTTCCCGCAACACATCCCACATTCTGCAATTCCCTTCCTAACACATCCCACATTCTGCAATCCCCCTTCCCCAGCACATCACACATTCTGCAATCCCCCTTCCCCAACACATCCCACATTCTGCAATTCCCCTTCCTAACACATCCCACATTCTGCAATCCCCCCTCACCCAACACATCCCTTATTCTGCAATCCACCTTCCCCAAGACATCACTTATTCTGCAATCCCCCTTCCCCGACACATCCCACATTCTGCAATCCCCCCCTTCCCCGAGACATCCCACATTCTGCAATCCCCCCTTCCCCCAACACATCCCTCTTTCTGCAATCCCCCTTCCCCAACACATCCCACATTCTGCAATCCCCCTTCCCCAACACATCCCACATTCTGCAATCCCCATTCCCCAACACATCCCTCATTCTGCAATTCCCCTTCCTAACACATCCCACATTCTGCAATCCCCCTTCCCCCAACACATCCCACATTCTGCAATCCCCCTTCCAACACATCCCACATTCTGCAATTCCCTCCCCCAACACATCCCACATTCTGCAATTCCCCTTCCGAACACATCCCACATTCTGCAATTCCCCTTCCCCCAACACATCCCACATTCTGCAATCCCCCCTCCCCAACACATCCCACATTCTGCAATCCCCCTTCCCCCAACACATCCCACATTCTGCAATTCCCCTTCCTAACACATCCCACATTCTGCAATCCCCCTTCCCCAGCACATCCCACATTCCGCAATCCCCCTTCCCCAACACATCCCACATTCTGCAATTCCCCTTCCTAACACATCCCACATTCTGCAATCCCCCCTCCCCCAACACATCCCTTATTCTGCAATCCACCTTCCCCAACACAACCCACATTCTGCAATCCCCCTTCCCCAACACATCCCACATTCTGCAATCCCCCTTCCCCAACACATCCCACATTCTGCAATCCCCCTTCCCCAACACATCCCACATTCTGCAATCCCCCTTCCAACTCATCCCACATTCTGCAATCCCCCTTCCCCAACACATCCCACATTCTGCAATTCCCCTTCCCCAACACATCCCACATTCTGCAATCCCCCTTCCCCCAACACATCCCACATTCTGCAATCCCCCTTTCCCCAACACATCCCACATTCTGCAATCCCCCTTCCCCAACACATCCCACATTCTGCAATCCCCCTTCCCCAACACATCCCTCATTCTGCAATTCCCCTTCCCCAACACATCCCTCATTCTGCAATTCCCCTTCCTAACACATCCCACATTCTGCAATCCCCCCTCCCCCAACACATCCCTTATTCTGCAATCCCCCTTCCCCGACACAACCCACATTCTGCAATCCCCCTTCCCCAACAAATCCCACATTCTGCAATTCCGCTCCCACAACACATCCCACATTCTGCAATCCCCACTCCCCCAACACATCCCACATTCTGCAATCCCCCTTCCAACACATCCCACATTCTGCAATACCCCTTCCCCCAACACATCCCACATTCTGCAATCCCCCTTTCCCCAACACATCCCACATTCTGCAATCCCCCTTCCCCAACACATCCCACATTCTGCAATCCCCCTTCCCCAACACAACCCACATTCTGCAATCCCCCTTCCCCAACACATCCCACATTCTGCAATCCGCCCTCCCCAATACATCCCACATTCTGCAATCCCCCTTCCCGCAACACATCCCACATTCTGCAATTCCCTTCCTAACACATCCCACATTCTGCAATCCCCCTTCCCCAGCACATCACACATTCTGCAATCCCCCTTCCCCAACACATCCCACATTCTGCAATTCCCCTTCCTAACACATCCCACATTCTGCAATCCCCCCTCACCCAACACATCCCTTATTCTGCAATCCACCTTCCCCCAAGACATCACTTATTCTGCAATCCCCCTTCCCCGACACATCCCACATTCTGCAATCCCCCCTTCCCCGAGACATCCCACATTCTGCAATCCCCCCTTCCCCCAACACATCCCTCTTTCTGCAATCCCCCTTCCCCAACACATCCCACATTCTGCAAATCCCCCTTTCCCCAACACATCCCACATCCTGCAATCCCCCTTCCCCAACACATCCCACATTCTGCAATCCCCCTTCCCCAACACATCCGTCATTCTGCAATTCCCCTTCCCCAACACATCCCTCATTCTGCAATTCCCCTTCCTAACACATCCCACATTCTGCAATCCCCCCTCCCCCAACACATCCCTTATTCTGCAATCCCCCTTCCCCGACACAACCCACATTCTGCAATCCCCCTTCCCCAACACATCCCACATTCTGCAATTCCCCTCCCCCAACACATCCCACATTCTGCAATCCCCACTCCCCCAACACATCCCACATTCTGCAATCCCCCTTCCAACACATCCCACATTCTGCAATACCCCATCCCCCAACACATCCCACATTCTGCAATCCCCCTTCCAACACATCCCACATTCTGCAATCCCCCTCCCCCAACACATCACACATTCTGCAATCCCCCGTCCCCAACAGATCCCACATTCTGCAATCCCCCTTCCCCAACACATCCCACATTCTGCAATCCCCCTTCCAACACATCCCACATTCTGCAATACCCCTTCCCCAACACATCCCACAATCTGCAATCCCCCTTCCCCAAGACATCCCACATTCTGCAATCCCCCTCCCCCAACAATTCCCACAATCTGCAATCCCCCTTCCCCAACACATCCCACATTCTGCAATTCCCCTTCCCCAACACATCCCACATTCTGCAATCCCCCTTCCCCAACACATCCCACATTCTGCAATCCCCCTCCCCCAACACATCCCACATTCTGCAATCCCCCTTCCCCCAACACATCCCACATTCTGCAATCCCCCCTTCCAACACATCCCACATTCTGCAATCCCCCTTCCCCAACACATCCCACATTCTGCAATCCCCCCTTCCCCAACAAATCCCACATTCTGCGATCCTCCTCCCCCAACACATCCCACATTCTGCAATCACCCTTCCCCAACACATCCCACATTCTGCAATCCCCCTTCCCCAACACATCCCACATTCTGCAATCCCCCTCCCCCAACACATCCCACATTCTGCAATCCCCCTTTCCCCAACACATCCCACATTCTGCAATCCCCCTTCCCCAACACATCCCTCATTCTGCAATTCCCCTTCCCCAACACATCCCTCATTCTGCAATTCCCCTTCCTAACACATCCCACATTCTGCAATCCCCCCTCCCCCAACACATCCCTTATTCTGCAATCCCCCTTCCCCGACACATCCCACATTCTGCAATCCCCCCTTCCCCCAACACATCCCACATTCTGCAATCCCCCTTCCCAACACATCCCTTATTCTGCAATTCCCCTTCCTAACACATCCCACATTCTGCAAACCCCCTCCGCCAACACATCCCTTATTCTGCAATCCCCCTTCCCCAACACAACCCACATTCTGCAATCCCCCTTCCCCAACACACCCCACATTCTGCAATTCCCCTTCCTAACACATCCCACATTCTGCAATCCCCCTTTCCCCAACACATCCCACATTCTGCAATCCCCCTTTCCCCAACACATCCCACATTCTGCAATCCCCCTTCCCCAACACATCCCACATTCTGCAATCCCCCTTCCCCAACACATCCCTCATTCTGCAATTCCCCTTCCCCAACACATCCCTCATTCTGCAATTCCCCTTCCTAACACATCCCACATTCTGCAATCCCCCCTCCCCCAACACATCCCTTATTCTGCAATCCCCCTTCCCCGACACAACCCACATTCTGCAATCCCCCTTCCCCAACACATCCCACATTCTGCAATTCCCCTCCCCCAACACATCCCACATTCTGCAATCCCCACTCCCCCAACACATCCCACATTCTGCAATCCCCCTTCCAACACATCCCACATTCTGCAATACCCCTTCCCCCAACAAATCCCACATTCTGCAATCCCCCTTCCAACACATCCCACATTCGGCAATACCCCTTCCCCCAACACATCCCACATTCTGCAATCCCCCTTTCCCCAAAACATCCCACATTCTGCAATCCCCCTTCCCCAACACATCCCACATTCTGCAATCCCCCTTCCCCAACACAACCCACATTCTGCAATCCCCCTTCCCCAACACATCCCACATTCTGCAATCCGCCCTCCACAATACATCCCACATTCTGCAATCCCCCTTCCAGCAACACATCCCACATTCTGCAATTCCCTTCCTAACACATCCCACATTCTGCAATCCCCCCTCCCCCAACACATCCCTTATTCTGCAATCCACCTTCCCCCAAGACATCCCTTATTCTGCAATCCCCCTTCCCCGACACATCCCACATTCTGCAATCCCCCCTTCCCCGACACATCCCACATTCTGCAATCCCCCCTTCCCCCAACACATCCCTCTTTCTGCAATCCCCCTTCCCCAACACATCCCACATTCTGCAATCCCCCTTTCCCCAACACATCCCACATTCTGCAATCCCCCTCCCCCAACACATCCCACATTCTGCAATCCCCACTCCCCCAACACATCCCACATTCTGCAATCCCCCTTCCAACACATCCCACATTCTGCAATACCCCTTCCCCCAACACATCCCACATTCTGCAATCCCCCTTCCAACACATCCCACATTCGGCAATACCCCTTCCCCCAACACATCCCACATTCTGCAATCCCCCTTTCCCCAACACATCCCACATTCTGCAATCCCCCTTCCCCAACACATCCCACATTCTGCAATCCCCCTTCCCCAACACAACCCACATTCTGCAATCCCCCTTCCCCAACACATCCCACATTCTGCAATCCGCCCTCCACAATACATCCCACATTCTGCAATCCCCCTTCCAGCAACACATCCCACATTCTGCAATTCCCTTCCTAACACATCCCACATTCTGCAATCCCCCCACCCCCAACACATCCCTTATTCTGCAATCCACCTTCCCCCAAGACATCCCTTATTCTGCAATCCCCCTTCCCCGACACATCCCACATTCTGCAATCCCCCTTCCAACACATCCCACATTCTGCAATACCCCATCCCCCAACACATCCCACATTCTGCAATCCCCCTTCCAACACATCCCACATTCTGCAATCCCCCTCCCCCAACACATCACACATTCTGCAATCCCCCGTCCCCAACAGATCCCACATTCTGCAATCCCCCTTCCCCAACACATCCCACATTCTGCAATCCCCCTTCCAACACATCCCACATTCTGCAATACCCCTTCCCCAACACATCCCACAATCTGCAATCCCCCTTCCCCCAAGACATCCCACATTCTGCAATCCCCCTCCCCCAACAATTCCCACAATCTGCAATCCCCCTTCCCCAACACATCCCACATTCTGCAATTCCCCTTCCCCAACACATCCCACATTCTGCAATCCCCCTTCCCCAACACATCCCACATTCTGCAATCCCCCTCCCCCAACACATCCCACATTCTGCAATCCCCCTTCCCCCAACACATCCCACATTCTGCAATCCCCCCTTCCAACACATCCCACATTCTGCAATCCCCCTTCCCCAACACATCCCACATTCTGCAATCCCCCCTTCCCCAACAAATCCCACATTCTGCGATCCTCCTCCCCCAACACATCCCACATTCTGCAATCACCCTTCCCCAACACATCCCACATTCTGCAATCCCCCTTCCCCAACACATCCCACATTCTGCAATCCCCCTCCCCCAACACATCCCACATTCTGCAGTCCCCCTTTCCCCAACACATCCCACATTCTGCAATCCCCCTTCCCCAACACATCCCTCATTCTGCAATTCCCCTTCCCCAACACATCCCTCATTCTGCAATTCCCCTTCCTAACACATCCCACATTCTGCAATCCCCCCTCCCCCAACACATCCCTTATTCTGCAATCCCCCTTCCCCGACACATCCCACATTCTGCAATCCCCCCTTCCCCCAACACATCCCACATTCTGCAATCCCCCTTCCCCAACACATCCCTTATTCTGCAATTCCCCTTCCTAACACATCCCACATTCTGCAAACCCCCTCCCCCAACACATCCCTTATTCTGCAATCCCCCTTCCCCAACACAACCCACATTCTGCAATCCCCCTTCCCCAACACACCCCACATTCTGCAATTCCCCTTCCTAACACATCCCACATTCTGCAATCCCCCTTCCCCCAACACATCCCACATTCTGCAATCCCCCTTTCCCCAACACATCCCACATTCTGCAATCCCCCTTCCCCAACACATCCCACATTCTGCAATCCCCCTTCCCCAACACAGCCCTCATTCTGCAATTCCCCTTCCCCAACACATCCCTCATTCTGCAATTCCCCTTCCTAACACATCCCACATTCTGCAATCCCCCCTCCCCCAACACATCCCTTATTCTGCAATCCCCCTTCCCCGACACAACCCACATTCTGCAATCCCCCTTCCCCAACACATCCCACATTCTGCAATCCCCACTCCCCCAACACATCCCACATTCTGCAATCCCCCTTCCAACACATCCCACATTCTGCAATACCCCTTCCCCCAACACATCCCACATTCTGCAATCCCCCTTCCAACACATCCCACATTCGGCAATACCCCTTCCCCCAACACATCCCACATTCTGCAATCCCCCTTTCCCCAACACATCCCACATTCTGCAATCCCCCTTCCCCAACACATCCACATTCTGCAATCCCCCTTCCCCAACACAACCCACATTCTGCAATCCCCCTTCCCCAACACATCCCACATTCTGCAATCCGCCCTCCACAATACATCCCACATTCTGCAATCCCCCTTCCAGCAACACATCCCACATTCTGCAATTCCCTTCCTAACACATCCCACATTCTGCAATCCCCCCTCCCCCAACACATCCCTTATTCTGCAATCCACCTTCCCCCAAGACATCCCTTATTCTGCAATCCCCCTTCCCCGACACATCCCACATTCTGCAATCCCCCTTCCAACACATCCCACATTCTGCAATACCCCATCCCCCAACACATCCCACATTCTGCAATCCCCCTTCCAACACATCCCACATTCTGCAATCCCCCTCCCCCAACACATCACACATTCTGCAATCCCCCGTCCCCAACAGATCCCACATTCTGCAATCCCCCTTCCCCAACACATCCCACATTCTGCAATCCCCCTTCCAACACATCCCACATTCTGCAATACCCCTTCCCCAACACATCCCACAATCTGCAATCCCCCTTCCCCCAAGACATCCCACATTCTGCAATCCCCCTCCCCCAACAATTCCCACAATCTGCAATCCCCCTTCCCCAACACATCCCACATTCTGCAATTCCCCTTCCCCAACACATCCCACATTCTGCAATCCCCCTTCCCCAACACATCCCACATTCTGCAATCCCCCTCCCCCAACACATCCCACATTCTGCAATCCCCCTTCCCCCAACACATCCCACATTCTGCAATCCCCCCTTCCAACACATCCCACATTCTGCAATCCCCCTTCCCCAACACATCCCACATTCTGCAATCCCCCCTTCCCCAACAAATCCCACATTCTGCGATCCTCCTCCCCCAACACATCCCACATTCTGCAATCACCCTTCCCCAACACATCCCACATTCTGCAATCCCCCTTCCCCAACACATCCCACATTCTGCAATCCCCCTCCCCCAACACATCCCACATTCTGCAGTCCCCCTTTCCCCAACACATCCCACATTCTGCAATCCCCCTTCCCCAACACATCCCTCATTCTGCAATTCCCCTTCCCCAACACATCCCTCATTCTGCAATTCCCCTTCCTAACACATCCCACATTCTGCAATCCCCCCTCCCCCAACACATCCCTTATTCTGCAATCCCCCTTCCCCGACACATCCCACATTCTGCAATCCCCCCTTCCCCCAACACATCCCACATTCTGCAATCCCCCTTCCCCAACACATCCCTTATTCTGCAATTCCCCTTCCTAACACATCCCACATTCTGCAAACCCCCTCCCCCAACACATCCCTTATTCTGCAATCCCCCTTCCCCAACACAACCCACATTCTGCAATCCCCCTTCCCCAACACACCCCACATTCTGCAATTCCCCTTCCTAACACATCCCACATTCTGCAATCCCCCTTCCCCCAACACATCCCACATTCTGCAATCCCCCTTTCCCCAACACATCCCACATTCTGCAATCCCCCTTCCCCAACACATCCCACATTCTGCAATCCCCCTTCCCCAACACATCCCTCATTCTGCAATTCCCCTTCCTAACACATCCCACATTCTGCAATCCCCCCTCCCCCAACACATCCCTTATTCTGCAATCCCCCTTCCCCGACACAACCCACATTCTGCAATCCCCCTTCCCCAACACATCCCACATTCTGCAATCCCCACTCCCCCAACACATCCCACATTCTGCAATCCCCCTTCCAACACATCCCACATTCTGCAATACCCCTTCCCCCAACACATCCCACATTCTGCAATCCCCCTTCCAACACATCCCACATTCGGCAATACCCCTTCCCCCAACACATCCCACATTCTGCAATCCCCCTTTCCCCAACACATCCCACATTCTGCAATCCCCCTTCCCCAACACATCCCACATTCTGCAATCCCCCTTCCCCAACACAACCCACATTCTGCAATCCCCCTTCCCCAACACATCCCACATTCTGCAATCCGCCCTCCACAATACATCCCACATTCTGCAATCCCCCTTCCAGCAACACATCCCACATTCTGCAATTCCCTTCCTAACACATCCCACATTCTGCAATCCCCCCTCCCCCAACACATCCCTTATTCTGCAATCCACCTTCCCCAAGACATCCCTTATTCTGCAATCCCCCTTCCCCGACACATCCCACATTCTGCAATCCCCCCTTCCCCGACACATCCCACATTCTGCAATCCCCCCTTCCCCCAACACATCCCTCTTTCTGCAATCCCCCTTCCCCAACACATCCCACATTCTGCAATCCCCCTTTCCCCAACACATCCCACATTCTGCAATCCCCCTTCCCCAACACATCCCACATTCTGCAATCCCCCTTCCCCAACACATCCCTCATTCTGCAATTCCCCTTCCCCAACACATCCCTCATTCTGCAATTCCCCTTCCTAACGCATCCCACATTCTGCAATCCCCCCTCCCCCAACACATCCCTTATTCTGCAATCCCCCTTCCCCGACACAACCCACATTCTGCAATCCCCCTTCCCCAACACATCCCACATTCTGCAATTCCCCTCCCCCCAACACATCCCACATTCTGCAATCCCCCTTCCAACACATCCCACATTCTGCAATACCCCTTCCCCCAACACATCCCACATTCTGCAATCCCCCTTCCAACACAACCCACATTCTGCAATACCCCTTCCCCCATCACATCCCACATTCTGCAATCCCCCTTTCCCCAACACATCCCACATTCTGCAATCCCCCTTCCCCAACACATCCCACATTCTGCAATCCCCCTTCCCCAACACAACCCACATTCTGCAATCCCCCTTCCCCAACACATCCCACATTCTGCAATCCGCCCTCCCCAATACATCCCACATTCTGCAATCCCCCTTCCAGCAACACATCCCACATTCTGCAATTCCCTTCCTAACACATCCCACATTCTGCAAATCCCCCCTCCCCCAACACATCCCTTATTCTGCAATCCACCTTCCCCCAAGACATCCCTTATTCTGCAATCCCCCTTCCCCGACACATCCCACATTCTGCAATCCCCCCTTCCCGACACATCCCACATTCTGCAATCCCCCCTTCCCCCAACACATCCCTCTTTCTGCAATCCCCCTTCCCCAACACATCCCACATTCTGCAATCCCCCTTTCCCCAACACATCCCACATTCTGCAATCCCCCCTTCCCCCAACACATCCCACATTCTGCAATCCCCCTTTCCCCAACACATCCCACATTCTGCAATCCCCCTTCCCCAACACATCCCACATTCTGCAATCCCCCTTCCCCAACACATCCCTCATTCTGCAATTCCCCTTCCCCAACACATCCCTCATTCTGCAATTCCCCTTCCTAACACATCCCACATTCTGCAATCCCCCCTCCCCCAACACATCCCTTATTCTGCAATCCCCCTTCCCCGACACAACCCACATTCTGCAATCCCCCTTCCCCAACACATCCCACATTCTGCAATCCCCACTCCCCCAACACATCCCACATTCTGCAATCCCCCTTCCAACACATCCCACATTCTGCAATACCCCTTCCCCCAACACATCCCACATTCTGCAATCCCCCTTCCAACACATCCCACATTCGGCAATACCCCTTCCCCCAACACATCCCACATTCTGCAATCCCCCTTTCCCCAACACATCCCACATTCTGCAATCCCCCTTCCCCAACACATCCCACATTCTGCAATCCCCCTTCCCCAACACAACCCACATTCTGCAATCCCCCTTCCCCAACACATCCCACATTCTGCAATCCGCCCTCCACAATACATCCCACATTCTGCAATCCCCCTTCCAGCAACACATCCCACATTCTGCAATTCCCTTCCTAACACATCCCACATTCTGCAATCCCCCCTCCCCCAACACATCCCTTATTCTGCAATCCACCTTCCCCCAAGACATCCCTTATTCTGCAATCCCCCTTCCCCGACACATCCCACATTCTGCAATCCCCCCTTCCCCGACACATCCCACATTCTGCAATCCCCCCTTCCCCCAACACATCCCTCTTTCTGCAATCCCCC